>NW_025534065.1:0-288473 GCF_020615455.1 Coregonus clupeaformis
TAATAATAATAATAGCGTATCATTCAGAAATAACATGTTTCTCTAGTCATAGCTTAGTCACAGGTGAATTGAATCATAATTCCTTTCAGAGATGACACAATACTGGGTGAAGGGACGCTACACTGCATTGATCCTGTTAAAATGGTGTTTAGATAATATGGTTACGTAGTGGCAGGCTCTCAGTGTCCATGTAGTGAACATGGGGCCCACCTTGTGGAGGCCAGCAGAGGTGGTACACAACACAACAAAAGATAGACAAACAGCTCCATATGAAGAGAGAGAGTCAGGCAGAGAGTCAGGCAGAGCCACAACAGTGTCCTGAGGCAGGCACACAGGGATTAACACCATGGCTGCCACTGATACAGCCGTGATCTGCCGTGTTGCTCTGCCTAATCCCTGCCGATCACGGCAGGCCCCCAGCCCCCTGCTGTGATCAAATGACACCAGAGACAGCAGAGGCATGCCAAGCCAACCCCGCTACCCAGACCGCTGCCAACCCTCATGGATAGCGTGGGCAATACCCCCTTCCTCCGCTGTACCCACCAGCTCTCTGCTAGTGGGTGGCTCTATAACATAGGGAAAGGAGCGCTTTTCAGTGGTGGGTTTGTTGGTTTTCTCAGGTTCTAAAGAGGGTGGGCTGAGACAGAGCAGAGGGACTTGAGCTTTAACAAAAAGGGGTCACTACCACTTTAATGAGCGATCTCATCAGTTAAAAGTGAGTGTGTTTATGCAGTGGGAGAAATAGAGTATCATGAATAATAGGGGAGTTGATATGATTGATTCTCAGAGCATTAATCTAGCTTCTGATATCTCTGATGCTAGCTACACATGAGGCATTGTTAATTCCAATGAATCCATTACCTTTTCATCCACCTTAAAATAGAATACTGATAAATCAATGGAGACACTCCAGAGACTGAAAAGGAGAGGGGGTTGGGGGGGTTGAAGGGGAAGGGGTGCTTGTCTTTCCTGTGGAGGATTATGCCATTGCCGCTCTTTACTGATTATTCTCAATCATTCACTGATACATTTCTTTAGCTACATTTGACGAGGCTACAACAGACCTTGAACAAAAAGGTTTTCGGAAAATTCCCCTCTCAACAGAGTCCTACACATTTCCAGTGCTTTCAGAGCAGACAAAAACACACATATTTCTTATTTCATTGTCAGTATCCTTGACTTAAATATGTATATAATGGCTGTGACCTTTTCCATTCAGGACAACAATGACAGAATCATTTTTGCCAATTTCACAAGAAAGGGCCTAATTCATTTGAAACGGTGTGCAGCGATCTCCAGTGCCCACAGGATTGGTCACAGCTCAGCAAGCATGATGCCTTCTGCGCAGACAGTGACCCCCGGACCTGCCCCTGCTCTCCACTATTCAAAGTCTTCACAGACCATGGTCATTGCATGGCCTCCCTCACACCACGCACTAGGTACAAGGGCAGCCAGGTTCGTCTGTGCACAATCACAACGGACGGCCACATTCCATTCCAATGTGCATATTACTGTGGCTATATACACTACATACGCACACACACGTAACTCTCACACACACACACACACACTTTTACACTCATCATTTGCTGCTGCTCCTCTGTTCTTTATTATACTCTTATTATTATCTATCCTGATGCCTAGTCACTTTACCCTGCCTTCATGTACATATCTACCTCAAATACATTATTATTATCTATCCTGATGCCTAGTCACTTTACCCTGCCTTCATGTACATATCTACCTCAAACACCTTATTATTATCTATCCTGATGCCTAGTCACTTTACCCTGCCTTCATGTACATATCTACCTCAAATACCTTACTATTATCTATCCTGATGCCTAGTCACTTTACCCTGCCTTCATATACATACACTACCGGTGAAAAGTTTTAGAACACCTACTCATTCAAGGGTTCTGCTTTATTTTTTACTATTTTCTACATTGTATAATAATAATGAAGACATCAAAACTATGAAATAACACATATGGAATCACGTAGTAACCAAAAAAGTGTTAAACAAATATATTATACAATAAACAAATATTTTATATTTGAGATTCTTCAAATAGCCACCCTTTGCTTGATGACAGCTTTGCACACTCTTGGCATTCTCTCAACCAGCTTCATGAGGTAGTCACCTGGAATGCATTTCAATGAACAGGTGTGCCTTCTTAAAAGTTAATTTGTGGAATTTATTTCCTTCTTAATGCATTTGAGCCAATCGGCTGTGTTGTGACAAGGTGTGGGGGGGGGCATACAGAAGATAGCCCTATTTGGTAAAAGACCAAGTCCATATTATGGCAAGAACAGCTCAAATAAGGAAAGAGAAATGACAGTCCATCATTACTTTAAGACATGAAGGTCAGTCAATATGGAACACTTCAGGAACTTTGAAAGTCGCAAAAACCATCAAGCACTATGATGAAACTGGCTCTCATGAGGACTGCCACAGGAATGGAAGGCCCAGAGTTACCTCTGCTGCAGAGGATAAGTTCATTAGAGTTACCAACCTCAGAAATTGCAGCCCAAATAAATGCTTCGCAGAGTTCAAGTCACAGACACATCTCAACATGAACTGTTCAGAGGAGACTGTGTGAATCAGGCCTTCATGGTCGAATTGCTGCAAAGAAACCACTACTAAAGGACACCAATAAGAAGAAGAGACCTGCTTGGTTCAAGAAACACGAGCAATGGACATTAGACAGGTGGAAATATGTCCTTTGGTCTGGAGTCCAAATTTGAGATTTTTGGTTCCAACCGCTGTGTCTTTGTGAGACGCGGTGTGGGTGAACGGATGATCTCTGCATGTCCCACCGTAAAGCATGGAGGAGGAGGTGTTATGGTGTGGAGGTGCTTTGCTGGTGACACTGTCTCTGATTTATTTAGAATTCAAGGCACATTTAACCAGCATGGCTACCACAGCATTCTGCAGCGATACGCCATCCCATCTGGTTTGGGCTTAGTGGGACTATCATTTGTTTTTCAACAGGACAATGACCCAACACCCCTCCAGGCTGTGTAAGGGCTATTTTACCAAGAAGGAGAATGATGGAGTGCTGCATCAGATGACCTGGCCTCCACAATCCCCCGATCTCAACCAAATTGAGATGGTTTGAGATGAGTTGGACCGCAGAGTGAAGGAAAAGCAGCCAACAAGTGCTCAGAATATGTGGGAAGACTGTTGGAAAAGCATTCCAGGTGAAGCTGGTTGAGAGAATGCCAAAAGTGTGCAAAGCTGTCATCAAGGCAAAGGGTGGCTATTTGAAGAATCTCAAATATAAAATATATTTTGATTTCTTTAACACTTTTTGGGTTACTACATGATTCCATATGTGTTATTTCATAGTTTTGATGTCTTCACTATTATTATACAATGTAGAAAATAGTAAAAATAAAGAAAAACCCTTGAATGAGTAGGTGTTCTAAAACTTTTGACCAGTAGTGTATCTACCTCAAATACCTCGTACCTCTGCACATTGATATGTTCTGGTACTCCCTGTATATACAGTAGCTCTATTCTTGTGCATTTTATTTTATTCCTCTTGTGTTACTATTTTAATTTAATTGTTATTATTATTTTTAAACTGCATCGTTGAGAAGAGCTCGTAAACAAGCATTTCACGGTAAAGTCTACACCAGTTGTATTCGGCGCATGTGACAAACACAATTTGATTTGATTTGAGACAAATTGATCCAAGATGGAAAGAAAAAAGCAGCCTTCTTCTACTAATCGGAGCAATCGACACAGTGTTTGCTTTCCTAATAAAATGACACCATCTCACCAAACCCGTCGAGTGGATAGCTCCGCTGCCCTACCTGTCTCTGACAGAGGAGAGTGAATTCATTAAGATAATAAATTGCACATGTCATATTTGTCATCTTTTCAATCATCGGTTAATGAGGTGAAACATGTGGAAGGGCGTTTCTCTGAGTGAGCTGAGCTGCCTTGGAAAAGGAGCATGGGATGACATCATCCTGACTGAGGGACATTGAGGAGATGCATCTGAAAAAGGGATGCATGACATAAAATTTGAATGACACCATGAGGTAAAGTTGGTCTTTATCTTGAAATGTGTACATTTATAGGCATGCGTTATGCCAAATGTCTATATGGATTGGATTCAGCATACTCATGAATACAAATGATCAGAGAGAGAGAGAGAGAAAGACAGAGATGGGGAGAGAGAAAGAGAGACAGATAGATGAAGAGAGAGTAAGAGTCAGTCAACTGAGGGGGTCATAGAGAGAGGCTCAGTTAGCTGATACCAATGTACCTTGATTAGAATATTGTCATACTGCAATTTACAAATGAAAATGAATAGATTCTTCCCTGCCCTCACCTCCATTAAAAGCACTTCATTGTTGATGAGCCATGATGCCATCTGCTATCGATTGGAAAGCATCAGTATGTCCAATCCTGACTCATCACAAGGAGGTCATCCAAAGCAATCTGGGCCTATTGAGAGATTGATCAGGTGTAGGGAGCTGGGAGCTGCCACTTGGGCCTACTCAAGGCCTAAAAGTCTGGAGTGTGTGCTGGTGATGCACCCCACCCACTGTCCCTCTACGGAGGTAAGGGGAGGGAGCGTCTCAAATCTAAATGCTAATGGCTTCTTTAAGAGCCTGGATGCCCTTTAACCACTACAGTGAGACGTGAGGGATGGTTCTCCGTGTCTCGACAGCTCTGTCTTGTCTCTGCTCCTGACCCACCTCCAGCCTCCCTCCCACACAGGTTACTGGTACAAAACATTTGTAATAGGATTCAAAGCTGCCCACAGACCAGACATAAATCACTTATCAATCACTACCTGGTTGTTATTGTATAAACCAGAAATCATAATCTACTGATGATCTATTGCCAGGAGATCCACACTGATGTAACCAACCATAGCTTTTTTTCAAGTACTACTGCGATGCTCTCCATAAAATATAAAATACCTATTTGCATAGAACATATCATGCTGGTTACAAAATTGCTCGCGTTTTGATGTGAATGCTAGCTTATTCTGTTTGAAAGCTTTTCAGAGAACATGGAATCATTTTGTTTTGGTTTCACTTCACAAAATAGGGCTTGTAAATCGAATCAAAATCCAACAAAATTGGAATCCTTCCTGAATTATTATACACCAAGGAAATTGACGTAGTGTAGCCCCCTCTGAACTAGTCTGAGACAACCATTAGGAACTCCTCTGGGCAATACAGAAAACAAGCCACACATTACAGCATGCAGCTGTTTGCAGCTCTAGACTGTCCACCATTTTCAACCTTCAGCTGCACAATTCATTGACTTTCTTTCTCGCTTTCTCTCCAACTCTCTCTCTCTGGTCCATTCTTCCTCATACATTTGCAGTGGGGATTATATCAAAGGCACATTGTGCTACAGTATCATGCGTCTTCAGCGCTAGAATGCACAGTATTGTGGGTTTCTCCATGGTAACAGAGATCAGAAGGCAAAGGTCAGGCTGGGAGAGAGCTGGTTGATGTGTAGCTGTGCGGAGCTCGGCTGGCTGGCGGGCGGGGGTGGGCTGGGGGCGGTGGAAGCTAGGCTCCATGTGGGCCGCGTTCCCTTCCCTCAACGTGCTCATCATCTCCTGTCCTCCCTCTGCTAGCTCTGTGCAAGGTTAGCCAGAGTCAATAAGCCTTCTGCAAAGGTTAAGGAGACCTATGTGGAAGATATTATGCAAACAGTCAACTATGTGGAGCCGGCAGAACCACACATAACAGGCATAACAGGCTTTTGTTCATCTTCCATTCTAAAAGTGAATTATAGAGGAAGGTTCAGTTTCCCTCACTCTCCCAGGGTCAAATGACTTATGGTTTTATATGCTAGGATCTTTCTCTTAAAACATATCTGACCTTCAGCACTGCTCAATTAAGTGAAATAGTGAAATGAACCTGTCATCAGTATTGTGATATAAAAATGTGTGCATCCTGGTTTTGAACAAAGACATGTTGGCCACAATCTGATGCAATATTCTAGACAGGCTGAATGAGAATCATCAGACAATTACAACCGACCTATTCTATTCCACAACAAAACAATATAGCAACGGTAATAATGTATCAATATAACAATGGTAATAATGTATCAATATAACAATGGTAATAATGACACTAATACAGTTAAACCATTGTAAGAAAATGCTAGAAAACAAGGGGTATTCAAATGATTTATGAAAAATATATAGGTGTAAATGTGCTGTAGGTAATTTATACTTAAGAGTGAACCACTGCTTTGATAATAATGATGATTATAAATTCTATATTTAGGTATTTCAGTCTCAAGGCTGCTCCACATGACATAGATGTGTACATGAGAGGAACGAAAAGCTTTGCAACATACAATCACTACTCCTAGCTATGAACAGTGAACAGTCTAAGAGATGGACAAACAAAACTAAGACCAAGAGAGAATTAATTAAAGAAACTATAGAGGTTAAGTGAAAGAGGAGTGTTTAGTGAAGCCTGAAAGACAGTGAGTGAGTCTGAGTTAGGGACAGAGCAAAGGAGAGTGTTCCACAGCCTCAGGGCCACCAGCAACAAGGCTCCATCTCCTTCATTGCAGACAGAGGTTTGACTTGGGAGGGGAAAAGCCATTGGTAAAACCACAGCAGATGAACAGTAGTTGGCAGCAGGAGATTACACAGAGAAGCTCAATGTTTGGTTAACCCTTGGCCTCCAAATCACTCAATAATGAAATTATGTCAATTTATTTCTTCCAATTAGATTGAAATTATAACACATTAACCTCTAAAGCGAGGATCTCAAGGTGCAATGCAGTGAGGCTAGGGTAAAACACACAAGGATCTTCCTCACACATATGCCACAAACATCCTCCGTGTGGAGCGCTGCACAGCAGGTTGCCAACACAGAAGTGCTCGTCACTCTCCACCCACTCTTTTTCATAATACTGACAACAAAAAAACAGCACACAGTATCGCAGGCAGCGAGCGCAACCAATCTGTGATGAGGATCAAAAGGCAGACCTTCAAGGAGAATTAAATGCTCCAATTGATTGGCTGCGCTGCTTTGGTCCCCCCGCGCAGTGATTCTCCAATCGATACCTGGGAGATAAGCAGCCATAAGCGGCCGACATTGGTGATGTACAACCAGCACGTCAGCATGACGGCAGGTCAGACGACCTCTCTCTGCCTTGTTCACACAACATTCACAGCGTTTCAGCCTGAGGAAGGACAATGAGGGCAAAGCTGTGTGTCCTCAGTAGAAACACACCAGCAGTAACTGAAGGTTAGCTATGTGTTGTGTGTTTATTCCTCCGCATTACGTCGGCATGGAGGAACCAGTGGCCATCTAAGGTTTGTAGCCCAGAGGGACACAGTGGTTCAATCACACAACACACCAGACAGAGTGGACCAGGGATCAAACCTAGGTACTGGGAGACTTAGCTGGTCCTTGTCCTTCTATTCAACTCAGTCATCTCCCACATATAATCCTCCTCTTTTGATGGTGCGATACCGTAGCTGCTTACGGGCTAATGGGCTGGTTTTATCTAGTCAGGGCGACTGTCTCACCAGCTTCTAGAGGACAAAGATACACAAGCTAATTACTCATAGTAGGCCAGCAGAGGGTTAAAGCTTTAGAAGGTGAGAGCAAAGCGCGGCGACACTGAAACAAGGATAAATTACCCAAAAAGGAACCGCTGTTATCGCTCTGTTTGTTTTCAAAAGACAATAATGAAATAAATAAAGGAAAATAATGTCTGGGAGAAAATGAAATGATAGCGTGGCGGTGTTTTGTGAAATTGTGCTGTCAAACGTTTCTCCTTTCTAATTTCCTGGAGCGCAGATGATGGAGAATGTGCGCTGACAGCTGAATGAGAGAAAAAAAGACTGCCTATTCTTTTCACCTCACAAAATTTTTAAGCGACATTTATAAATATAATAATATAACAATTATTCCATGTGAAATGACAATTGGCAGATACAGTGACCTTGTGTCAGTAAATTTTTTTGCTATGGACATTTATTAACGTGTCAAGGATGACAAGTGCAGTACAAACCAGGAGAAAGTATTTCCAAGTGTTGGAGAGACAACTGCCTATTGTCCCTTTGCTAGGGCCTACAGATGTAGGATCTTAATTTGATCACCCTGTTGCAGGAAATGTGATACTTGTAGTGTAATTGAGGTTTAAAATGCTTCTGAAGTTTGTAATTTCCACTTTGAAATTTCAGACTTGATTTTCCCTTCTGAAAAATGTATCAACCCCCTAAACAAAATTCCCATTAATTATAATGCACATATTAATTCACATTTCCTGTTGCTGCAGGATTATTTTCCTGCTGTAGAAAACTGTCTCAAATTAAGATCCTACATCTGTAGTCTTTGAACTAAGGAGTTGTATTCTCCCAAATGCTTGTTGAAATATGTAATGGTATTTCAACAACGATTTTATGAAAAGAGCAGTCATTTGGATTATACTCAGTCTCTCGAATGATTAAAGACAGGATATTCTCAAGAAAATTGACAAATACACTACATTCTATCTAGAAATTCCAATCTATATCAGTACTAGCTACCTACACCGATAACCAAATGAAGTCGTTTCAGAGATCTTATCTATCAAACATAATAATATTAATAGTACACTGAATACAAATAAATACTGTATGTTTACATACTGTACGTCACAATTACCACTATTAGAATCCATATTCCCTGACATTTCTGAGTTGCAGCTAGTGAATTGTTCTGAAGTCCCTGGGATGTTGTGTTTGTTGTAGTTGATGTTGTGTAGTGAGGCCTCATAGGGAGGAGTGGAGATGGCTGTGTGGAGCCCTGTGGTGATGGAACAGTCCCGGTAGCGTCCCGGCAGCGCCCCGGCAGAGCTGTCACTTCCCTCCCCTGTTACAGGTGCTCCACACAGGGGAACTGGCAGCCCTGACGGACGCCTCCTACCAAGGATTTATGGGAAATGACAGCTCCGCTAAATAAAGCCAGAGAGTGGCGAGGGAGGGAAAGGACACAGAACTTCCAAACGACCAGCACACAGGGGCTGACACTAGCTGGAATTTATTTCCCAAGCTCTGACTGGCAATTTAGTTTCAAAATATGCTATTCATACTGTAGGCCTTAGAAACAGAGCAGAGTGGAGCCCCCAGCCCCGCCCTTCTTCTACATGCCTCTGTATTTGTGGGTAATGGTCTACCAGGTCTTTCTACCTCTGTGTTTGTGGGTAATGGTCTACCAGGTCTTTCTACCTCTGTATTTGTGGGTAATGGTCTACCAGGTCTTTCTACCTCTGTGTTTGTGGGTAATGGTCTACCAGGTCTTTCTACCTCTGTATTTGTGGGTAATGGTCTACCAGGTCTTTCTGCTGGCGAAAATCACATTTGCTACATGGCTGACTCTCAATGAATTATTTCACATTTCACTTACTTACCTTTTTAAAGGTTAATCTATTCTACATCAATAACGTTAAAGGAAAATTTCACAGCTACAAATGAATGGTCTCCCCTTCTTCGAACTAACTCTAAAGGCGTGCAACGTTGGGGTGCTTAAAAACCCAATTTCAAACTTCATAATTTAACCATTCTGCAGCATATCTGAATGCACATGGATCGCCAGGCGACTGATTTTCTTTGCATTTAAATATGGACTATTTTTAATTGAGCAGAAACTGCTGTGTAAAACAGTGCTGAACTAATACTGGGGCTGAAATATCATTACACTGATGGAAGCCAGCCTCTATGACTTTTATTGGCAGCATGCAGAATAAATGTGTGGTTCAATCCAGACACATCCATGGCGGCAGAGGCAGAGTAATCGACTTTCGGACAAAATGGTGTGGAAAATGACGTGTTATGCCTAAATCCAACCTGGTGCACAAATGGACACAGTATCAGTCAGATGCACACCAACATTGGCATTTTCACAAATGTGATTGGGCAGATGATACTGGAGGACTGATGTGCTGGACCAGTGCTTCAGATGAAAATGACAATTTCCAACCATGTCATCTAGTGCCAAAAATGTCTGCAATTATGGTTAGGGTCCTAGATGTTGCTGCATGATATACTCGCAATATCTGCCCACACACCCACACATCAATAATCCCACGGAAATTGGAAATTCACCATGATACATGCAAATCAAGTAAGATTTAAGCAGTTGAAATTGAAAATCTAGAGATTTAACACACAAGGAATGTGAATATTAATGATGTATGAATATGGAAAATAGAGTGCTCCCCCTATTCTAAATGTAATGTACAAATATAGCATACTGTATATTTCTGTCTTAGTGCTGCAGAAGTTTGGACACAGACATTTAGAATTCTCTCCCAAGGAACAGCATCTCGCCTCAGTCCCTTTTCCAAACAGATATCCCGATGTATTGACAGGGTTGTAATGCTGCCCTTTTTTTCAATTTGAGAATACACGGAGCTGGAAAAAATATTTCCGGAATATTAATTCGGATAAATTCTAAATCAATTCTATTTAATTTCCACTAAAATGCCATGAAAACCATAGAATGTCAAACAAAATAAATAGTCTATGTATAGCAGCCCAGAGGAAAATGGTGGTTTCATCCCTGTCTTCTCTCTGGCGGTGGTGAGAATGATGAAGAACTGTAAGCTATGTGTGTGCACTGCGAAAGCCTGTCAGAGGCTTGACCACTTTGGCCAATCAGAATGTTGAAAAAGAATCACCAGCAGTTCCTATCATAAACAACTTGAGAAGCCGCCTGTTCACAACCACGAGCTTTAAAGGCACGTCGACAGCGGACCAGGCTGGCCAGAGTCTCTTCCTCCGGGATTCGGGGAAGGAGACATTTGCATGCCAATTCTTCTCCCTCCTGTGTGCCTCCACCATCAATGGCTTTGGGGACTTTGTTCACAGTAGGGGAGAACATGTGCCACGGGAGCTGAGACCACTGCTTAAGGGACAGATCGCAATTTACTGGGGGGAGGGGTGGTCCAAAATAGGGGAGGATTGTGGTTTTTTATTGGTCACAGGGGAGTGTAGTGCATTTTTTCCCTGGTTTACATTCGCTCTTTTGCAGGTTTTACCATATAGTGTCTTACATCCTAGCCACATTTCCTCATGTGCTTGCATGCGCCTCCCCTATATCAGGTGTTTAGGTACTTCCCTTATACACTACGCTTTTCTGTGTGTTAACTTTTACTATACCACAGGTCAGTATAGTCTACCAGTCTAATGGTTTATCCTGCCCCCTATCCACCATTCATAGCGACAATAGTGGTAGGTGGATCGTTTTTCCAGATCTGCAATAGTCTAACTATACTGAATGAAAATATAAACGCAACATGTAAAGTGTTGGTCCCATGTTTCCATACGCACAAAAAGCTTATTTCTCTCAAATGTTGTACACAAATTTGTTTACATCCCTGTTAGTGAGCATAATCCATCAATTTCTGTCAGTAATAAAGCCCTTTTGTCAAAAAAAACCCTAATTCTGATTGGCTGGGCCTGGCTCCCCAATGGGTGGGCCTATGCCCTCCCACGTCCACCCATGGCTGCGCCCCTGCCCAGTCATGAAATTAGGGCCTAATGAATGTATTTCAATTGACTGATTTCCTTATATGAACTGTAACTCAGTAAAATCTTTGAAATTGTTGCAAGATGCGTTTATATTTTTTTCAGTATAGAATTATATAGAATTATATATTCAATAGGCTACATCTGTCGGTACAAACTTTGATTGAGGAAATTATGACGTTATTTACATTTTGCGCTCCCTCACCTAAAAAAATTGCACTACACCACTGCGTATTGATTGGCTAATGTAGTGACCTATTCAAGCCGGGCGAGCTGCTTCCCCAGTGCAAAGCCAAAGGGGCGCAGACCAATAAACCAATATTAATCATCACACTCGGACACAATTTAACATTGATTACGTAAAGGACCTTTCACTGGGTATCTCAACTCTTACTCCAGACTAATATGAGTTCAGTGTTCCCCCCTTGCTCCCCAAAACTCTCTTCCCTGTCATATTCACTATCTCACAATCTTCTAGCCGCAGCCTGGAGGAACATTACACAGTCACACACACACACACACTGTCACACACACACACACAGCCACCGAGCGGATCAAGCACTTGGAGCGCTCTGTAGTGAGGCGAGCTCTTTCCTCATTAGGCCGCGTGCTCGCCATTCTCCAAAAAAACAACCTCACTCTAATCACTGTCACCAGACCTCGGCAGAAAAACACATAATTAATGTTGGGCCCTGCCTCAATCGGCTCCAATGCTAAACAGCTTTTTTTTTTATTCTTTGTGTGTGTGTGTGTGTGTGTGTGTGTGTGTGTGTGTGTGAGCGCGCTCACGCTCATGCGTGCACGTGTGTGTGTGTGCGTGGAGTGTGTATGTGTGCGTATGTTTGTAGTCTGTCAATGCAGGAGACCCCCTAGGGACCGGAGATTCTCAAGCCATCCCCCACAACAATTTCTCTCAGACAAACACTAAGCCCACCCCCCACACACACACACACACACACAAATCCCACATCAAAATGACCTGCTGGTAAAATTAGTCTTTCCCCAGTCTACAATTAGAGAACAGAAAAGCGCTTTGGTTCCTTTTGTTTCTGTTGTGGTATCTCCCTCTTTTGTGGGTCTGCCGCTCTCACTTGAGGATCACCCTCTTATTTCTCCTTCACCACTTTATTAACTGGAATGGACTGCTCAATCGCATGCTTTGCAGAGCAGATTTATTTAGGTATTTTTCCTAAAGGCAGTTATTAATATCATAAATATTTGATGCTACTTTGTGTGACCCTGGAGAGACTGACAATGAAAGGGGAAGGCGAGGTATGAAGGTTAACGCTGGGGGACAGGCTGATTAAATGTCTACTGGTTGGCTGGGCCCACAAAACCCTACGCAGGGCCCGTTAAACTTTCTAATGAAATGGACTAAATAAACAATGTAGTCATAGAGCATGTTTACGACAGAGCCCCGGAAGACTTTGGGGCATGTTCCTGCCTACATTGAAGTTGTTCTGCGAGATATAACTAATTCTGTTCCCTCTGATAAGCAACCTCCAAAATGTTGCAAATGAAGTTGTATGGTAATGCTTTTCATTTCCTCAGCGGCTCCCTGCCCTATAATTAGCATATATTTCACAGAGGTCTGCAGAGAAACTACCTTTCAAAGCTCTGTTAAGGAAACAACTCAATTGTTTTTGTTGTCTTATGGCAGTGGAAAATAACAATTTCCTTCGGTTTCTGTTTACCATATTGCTGTGTTGCGGAGAGTGTGTAAACCATGCATCTTGTCTGGGCGAGACTAATATACCATCTTAACCAAAATGTCAAACATAACATTCAAATATTTAGTATGGAACCTAAAAGTAACACTAGAACCACCATTACTCTACAATGATTCTCAGACAGAGAAAACTGAGAGGTAAATTAACTAAATCAAGCTAGCACATATTTGCAAAACATGTAGTCCTAACAGCAATCCCCAACGGCTTATACTTATACCGTGAGAAGTTGGCATATGAGGAGATACCGTTGACGCTTATTAAAAGTTTTGTAATTACTGATACCCAATACCCAAAGGTCTGCTTGAGAATTCAGAAAATAAATGGAAAAACACCCAGAAAGCTTAAGGAGCAGAACCCTTGAGTGAGAAATAATTTTATCAGCACATCTGAATGTTTAAAAGAGTCTAGAATGCAACATTTATGTACCCCGTGAATATACTTTCCCTTACATCCAGCCATGGTTGAATAATTCTAGCCAATGACTTGAGGCCGACATATCTAGTTTGACTTGCCGTGGTCTAAAACACTCCCCCACCCAACGCTCCTCATGCATAATGTGTCATTGAGCCTGGAGAGAGTAAAAAGACTACCATAGCCACACCCAATACGATCCAGTATGGACGATGGTACCGGTTACCAGTGATCGAATCAATACTGGAAGATGCTGCTAGAACATATCAATAATACACAGAGAATGGCATTCACTTAACAATTGGCTTTTTCCTTTAACCGGTCTTCCAAAGCGATTTAGTAACAGCTCAGGTTATGAAAATGATGTCCCAAGGCTGGAGAAGGAATACATAATAGCTTTCTTTTTGATAGTCTGTCTGCTTATAAGAATGTAGATGTATGCAACTAAATGTTTTCCAGCACATAAGGCAATTTGCTTGAGGGAGAAAATAAATGGTAGAAATGCCTTAGTGATACCAGAAACATTACCAACTTCTCAGTAAAAAATGGTATGAATTGTGCATGAAAGCTGCAGGCAAATTCCAAAATGAAACTTATATTAATTGAGAAAGCTTAAATTACTTTCCTGGGGGAGGTCTCTTTGTGTTCTGAATATCATCATACTGTACCTCTGAGGAAGTCTCAGGTAACTATCTTTGGGTTTTCGGAGGCAGAGCTGTGTTATGTAGGCCACTCAGACGTTAGGGCCTTTGATAGGTATTGATCCTACGCCCTCCTTGTCACATAAGTGGGAGGTAAAGTGGGGCCTTGCAAGATAAATACTGAGGAAGTGATGGTTGTTGTTGTTGTTTTTTCTAAAAGAGGATGCTTCTGTGAAGTTTACCAAAAACACTGGGTTCAGGCCTTTTTTGAAGTCATGCTGAAAATGGAAGTGAGTGGTCTCTCTCTCTCTCTCTCTCTCTCTCTCTCTCTCTCTCTCTCTCTCTCTGTCCTTGGAGCCATCGATCTCTGATCTCTCAGTTATTTCCCTGCATGCATTATTTCTGTGAGTGTTCATCACATGCCAAACATGTGCATGACATCTAAGTGCTCTCTCACAGTCTAATGATTCTGGGATTAGTTGACACTTTCTATGTCATGTGAAATGTAAACAGATTTGAGTCTATGGTTCAATTAGATTTCCTCTAAAGATGTTTCAAGACAAAACCTGGTCATGTGTGTCAATATAACACACCTATTCTATAACAGTTTGTTTACATTCTCAAGATATTAGAAGAGGACCATTAAACATAGATTTACTAGCATACTGTAACAGGATACTGTAATCCAACCTAAAAAAACATTATGGACCAAGAATACATGCATGGGCCTATGGTACACATAACCTTTAAACTGTCAATGGGAATTCCAGTTCTTGTCCCTTTTGGCATTGACAGACTATATCCATGTATTTGTGAAAGCTGGAGTAGAAAAGCTGCATTACCACTGGAGCTGATGACAAGTGCAGAGCAGCCTTGTGTCTTTAATACAGCAGGAGTATTCTCCAGTGGAAATGCAATCTGTGTCCTCCGAACGGCATTTCCCCGCGTGTCAGCCGCTATCACATTAAACTCCCCCTGCTCCAAATGGGAGAAGGAAATAGGAAATCGCCTCAGCCAGAAATGAACCAGAAGCATAATCAAAAAAGTGTGTGGCACATCAGTACAGATCTGCACACAGCCCAGACATCCCCTCACTGAGCACTAAACAATACGCAGTGGAATTGCTTGGGATTCTTCAGTGGTTGAAAGATTGTACGCCCCTTTTTTCACCCCTAGGCATCTATTGGTTTATAACAGCGTAGACGTTTAAGATATAAGATAAAAAGGGGTATGCTACCCCTGATATGTTTTTTCACCATGCCTTTATTGGCAATACAAGGAGAGAGCAAGAGCAGAGAAATCCCAAAGACATTAGAGAGACATTGAACACACTGTCTGACCTCAGTTTCTGTCAAAATACTCACACCACTATTGCTGGAATCATCCAAGCAAAAATAATCATTTTTCATATGTGTCATCATATGTATGACAGTGAGTTAGAGAATAGTGTAGATAGTATAGCGTAGAATAGTGTAGATAGTATAGCGTATAATGGTGTAGATAGTATAGCGTATAATAGTGTAGATAGTATAACGTATAATAGTGTAGATAGTATAGCGTAGAATAGTGTAGATAGTATAGCGTAGAATAGTGTAGATAGTTTAGCGTAGAATAGTGTAGATAGTATAGCGTAGAATAGTGTAGATAGTATAGCGTAGAATAGTGTAGATAGTATAGCGTAGAATAGTGTAGATAGTATAGCGTAGAATAGTGTAGATAGTATAGCGTAGAATAGTGTAGATAGTATAGCGTAGAATAGTGTAGATAGTATAGCGTAGAATAGTGTAGATAGTATAGCGTAGAATAGTGTAGATAGTTTAGTGTAGAATAGCGTAGATAGTATAGCGTAGAATAGTGTAGATAGAGTGCAAGTATCAATATTGTATACAGTGATACAGTAAAAGTAGGCTATACAAATACATCTACATCACATACATTCTAACACTCAATTCCACATACACACATTCCTACACTTCCCTTACTAAAATAAATCAAATCAAATCAAATCAAATCAAATTGTATTGGCCACATGCGCCGAATACAACAGGTGCAGACATTACAGTGAAATGCTTACTTACAGCCCTTAACCAACAGTGCATTTATTTTTAACAAAAAAGTAAAAATAAAACAACAACAAAAAAAGTGTTGAGAAAAAAAGAGCAGAAGTAAAATAAAATAACAGTAGGGAGGCTATATATACAGTCTGTCTGTGAGAGACAAAGACACAGCACATAAGAGTTAGGTAGCTATGTATGTGTGTGTGCGTTTGTATGTGTGTGTGTATGTATGTGTGTGTGTGTGTGTGTGTGTGTGTGTGTGTGTGTGTGTGTGTGTGTGTGTGTGTGTGTGTGTGTGTGTGTGTGTGCGTGTGTGAGCATGCTCTGCGCACGTGTGTGTGTGTCAGCGTTAAGTCCCTGTGACTGAGAGGTGAAAGGACAGTTGTACTCACGGTTCTGC
This sequence comes from Coregonus clupeaformis, assembly GCF_020615455.1. Taxonomy (NCBI): domain Eukaryota; kingdom Metazoa; phylum Chordata; class Actinopteri; order Salmoniformes; family Salmonidae; genus Coregonus; species Coregonus clupeaformis. Next base: position 16,765 of record NW_025534065.1, read on the forward strand.
TCTTGTTTCCCTGCGGTCTGTTGGCTTGTCAGAGTTTCATCCTCTCAGCGGTCTGGCTGGCTATCCCTGGGCTGGGCAAGGGGCTTTCTGTTCCTCTACTCTGCTCGGGGCGAGGTGTGGTAGAGAGACTTAGCTACAGAAAGAGAGAGAGATAGAGAGCAAAGGAATGAATGCAAGAGAGAGAGAGAGATTGAGAGAGTGAGGGGTGTCCTGCGATTGGCCCGTCAGTCCGGGAGAGGGAGCGTTGGTCTCAGTGGTGTCAGAGTCACGAGCGATGAGTCTGTTTGCTCCTATTTAAGAGGCAGTACAGTCAGCCGCTGCATGGATTCCAACAGCACACACTGCTAACGCACGCACACTCACTGGCTGCTGCTCACACGCTGCATCCACATCACAGTCAGGGAGAGAGGGAGGGAGGGAGATAAATAAGGAGAGATGGAGAAAGGATGGGGGAAGTGATAGAGGGAGGCAGACAGATACAGAGGGCCGATGACAGCTTCAAGCTGAAGCCTCTCCTTGGCTCTTCATCAATGACAGGTACTGAACAACAACACAGAGAGAGAGAGAGAGAGAGAGAGAGAGAGAGAGAGAGAGAAAGAGACTACCCTCAGCTCCAAATCACACACACATGCATAAAAACACACAGAAATTATTGTGCGCACACACACACAGACAGATACACACACACACAGAGTACACACACACACAAGCACACAAATCACTCCTCACCCAACCCCATCTCAATTACCATAGCCCCGGCTGTCAGATGTATCGGAGTTGTCAGCTCTCAAGCTCGGCTCGGGGAGAGATGTAGGGCTAACTTATCTCATCTTATTTAACTGGACTGTAATCAGAAAACAGTGGCAAGCTCATTTAGAGTCGGGCTGGCTGTGCAGCGCTGGGGGCGGCGGGGCCACGGACAAAGACAGAGGCAAATGGCAATTATCACATCCCAGGTCACAGAACAGTGCCCCACAGGTTCCATTAAGGCCATTAGCACTGGGGGCCAACACTGAAACTGATCCCAGGCCTGTAGGATAGATAGGGCAGCAGCGTCTGTGAGAGGAGGCAGTGTGCACTGTAGCACTGACCTGGTCAGGTGTCACTCAGCATTGAAGATTGATCATCAACATTTTAAATGGAGAATTGAGGGCAGTCATGTGAGTGGAAGGATTCAGGGTTTGTGTTTGGTTGTAAAACTGATTTAATGACATCCTGACAATGACAACACATGTTATCATGCTGTAGATTCATTATTCCTCCAGTCTCATATCAGCAGGACACCATTTTTTTAAGACAAGAAGCATTATGAAGAATATTGGTTTTGACATTTTCCGCCGTAACGCTTAGTTTGACGATGAATGTCACGCTCAGTCTTTTTTTCCTCATTAACTATGGGGCCCGGCACACCACCACACTAGCTACAATCTGCTCCCTCCATCGTCCCACAAAGTCCCTGGAATCCTATTCTCCGTCCTCTTCACTCCACCAAATTCAATTAAAAAGAGAAATTGGCAATTAGATCAATGTTATGATCCTGTAACAATTATCTAATCTGTAATTCATTGGCTTGGCGCTCCCCCGGGGGGGTCCTGCTTGATGGAGTGGATCTGAGACTCCTTGGCATTCACCTCGGTTGGTGCAGTGCGGGGTGGGCTCTCCTCTCGGCCCCCCGTCACCATCATCCAACTTGCCTGTCTGGTCTCTACTGTCTCACCACCACCACCAAGGCCTCAGCTGGTCCGTGGCAAGAACACACTGTACCCACACACACATACTGTATACACACACGCATAGATAAATGTGCATGCGCACACACACATACACACATATAGGCATACACACAGTGATCTGCTTTGTTTTCATATGCATGAGGTTCATTCGGCAGGTTGCTGGTGTTTAAAGAGGGCAAAGAGCACACACAAGCACATGTCCCTCAATGTTGCCTCTCATGGGAGAACCCTCTGCAATGTTTCCCTCCTTCATTTATAATTCCAATCTGGGCGGGGGAGTTTACCCTCAACACACCCAAACCCGGTGTGTCTTGTCACCAGCCCTGTGACTGGAGCCCTGCCGGGGAGCTGACCCTACAGCACCACCAAATGGGGAATGTCTGCTATGCTTAGCATCATCATCCTGGAGCCAGGTAGTGGCCACGTGTTTATCTGTCGCTACAAAGCCTTGTTACCTGGCAACATTTAATACTTTTTATCTTAAAAGAGGTTTTATCTTATCATAGCCTCTAGGGTATATTTAGTCCTGGGATAAATGCAACAAACACACGCAGACAGACACAGGATTGCAGACCGATACATAAACACAGACACACGGGACACAGTGATTGCTCTGCTTGGCTCGTTTAGCACTTCTAAGGCAGAGATCCCCAGACGCCAGCTATCACATCCAGTTACCGTGGCACCAGACATGCCCAGACCCACCTGGCTGCTCTCACCTCAATCTGAGGAAGACAGGAGACACTGTAACCATGTCACACAGGACACACACACTGAAACACAGATGCATAGAGACACACACTGAATCACAGACGCACAGAGACACACACTGAATCACTGAATCACTGATTCACGTACGCACAGAGACACACACTGAATTGCTGAATCACAGACGCACATGTCAAATACATGGACAACAACAACATAAGCCAACACATTGCTCTACAGTCGCTATCTTTCCAAATCTAACCCAAACTTCCAATAAACCATCCGGTAGAATATGAATCATCAGCCAGTTGTCCTGGGAGACCAGATTGACAATGAGTATTTTCAGTCGCTGCCTCTTTTAATGATTTGATTTGTAATTAACTGAAAATGAGACAAATGAACAAAGCGTACAACACTGACAGTAACTGCCAGTGGGAATGACAGGTAAAGTAAATGACAAACAGCTATGTTAACAGGCATGTAAAGAAGGGCCCTAATGAGAAAGCTCTGCCTTCATTGGTGACTCACATTGATGGCTGGAGGTAATACAGACGTAATGGCTGCTAAAGTAGGAGACAGAGAAAAGAGAGGGAGTAAGTGAGAGAAGGGAAAAATAGAGAGAGAGAGAGAGAGAGAGAGAGAGAGAGAGAGAGAGAGAGAGAGAGAGAGAGAGAGAGAGAGAGAGAGAGAGAGAGAGAGAGAGAGAGAGAGAGAGAGAGAGAGAGAGAGAGAGAGAGAGAGAGAGAGAGAGAGAGAGAGAAACCAACAAGGTAGAGGAGGTGGAGGAGAGGAGGCCTGGCCGGTGATTAGTGCGCTCCAGCGTTGGTTGAGGCTGACTTGTCACAGGTTGACATGGGATGCAATTATGGAAGGGAAATTTGCGGGGCCCTCAGGCATGTGGCAGCCATGCTGTCAACCCTGGCTGACGTGTGGGCTCTTGGCACCGGCAAAGATGTCACAGGTGCTTACTGTACACTTTACAACCGCAGCATTCCTATAAAAATGGGGCTAAGTTTAACCAGGGGAGGTTGGAGAGGAGAGTATGACGGTTACAGGCCATGGTGTGTGAGTGTGTGTGTCTGTGTAGGTTTGAAAAGGTGTGTGTGTGCGCGCTTCAGTCTGTCCCTGTGCAAGCACTTGAGCGTGCAGTGTGCGTGCATGCGTGTGTGTGTGTGCAAAAGGTGCTATGATGGATAGCGCCACAGTAGAACAGCTGTTTTAACACCAGTAGGCTGTTAACACTAATCTACCCCCTACTCTTACCTGACGCCTCAGTCTCACTCCCTCTCAGTCCCTCTCTCTCTCGCTCTGCTAAAGCCACCAGTCTCCATTGTGACTGGACCAGTTCCTCACACTGTTCTGCCCATCTTCTCCTTGTCTCCCATGTCAGCTCTTGTGTATCAGTCCCCCTGCAGTGTAAGTAAGCACTTTAAGGCCCAAGGCAAATTACCTCGGCAGGACACAGCACACTTTCCTCTTATTTTCTCCTCTCCATGGCACTTATCAAACCTGGACCTCCTCAAAGCCAGCAGCACATGACTCCAGCTTATGTTGTAGAAATATATATGACTCGAAAGTAGTCAACTCAAACATATCTCACAAGAAACTAGAGCCTGTGAATCCAAAAATTAGACTTGTATTATCTATTAACAAAAGCCGAGCAATTCCATGGAACGACTGTCTCTCTCTGGCTTAGACATCCCTTTTATACACCCACACACAACTGCACAAACATGCGTACATGGCATATAGTTACCCCCTTATGGCAAATTCCTAACTTATTTTAGTTCTACACCACCCTTCTTTTTCAACATCCAGCTGTCACACAATGTCCACTCCAAAAGGTAATGAATGCTTTTTTCTATATGAAGCCTCTCATTCTATCATTCTATTGGCTGCGTGGCCTAGGCCCCTTCTTAAAAAAGAACTACGGTAATGCATACCATGTGTCCATAACAAGCCCATGGGCCACAGTTTGAGAGCCCCTGCGACAGAGCACATACATTCATTTAAACATAGTCATGTTTATTACTAATATTATTATTTTACCTTTGACCTCTCCCTACATTTGCCTTAATGATACATAAAATAATACCATACTTAAAGGCCCAGTGCAGTCAAAAACTTGTTTTCTTGTACTATATATACACTGACTATACCAAACATTAGGGAACACCTTTCTAATATTGAGTTGCACCCCACAAAAAAACGTACCAAAGTCCAAAACGAACAAAAACCTCCCAAAATGTGGTCATAATATACACTACCGGTCAAAAGTTTTTTTTACTATTTTCTACATTGTAGAATAATAGTGAAGACATCAAAACTATGAAATAACACATTTGGAATCATGTAGTAATCAAAAAGTGTTAAACAAATCAAAATAATATTTTAAATTTGAGATTCTTCAAATAGCCACCCTTTGGCTTGATGACAGCTTTGCACACTCTTGGCATTCTCTCAACCAGCTTCACCTGGAATGCTTTTCCAACAGTCTTGAAGGAGTTCCCACATATGCTGAGCACTTGTTGGCTTCTTTTGTAGTGTACGCACAAATTCTTCCGAACTGTTTTGGCTGGGAAGCATGCCGACGCCTTTAGACCACTCCCAGAGAGTCCTGGCAAAATTCTTGCTTGAGAAATTGCTTTTTGTTAAGAAGCTATTTTTGTTTATTTTTGACCATTTTAATTGAAAACAATTAGAGTAAGGTACTTCATTGTTACCCAGAAATGATTTGACATTGAGATAAAAACAGCTGCAATTGGAACATTAAACAAATCCATTGTCCTCCAATGGAGGCTCCACTTCTCCCCCAAAGTGGCAGAGAAAACTGCTCAGGTGGTCCATCCCTTACCACTCTGAACCAGTGGAGGCTCCTCAGAGGAGGAAGGGGAGTACCATCATCCTCAGTGAATTTCATACAAATAAAAATTGTGAAACATAAAAAAAGTTATCCTTTTTAGATAAAACCAACCTATCATTGCTCTTGCAGCATAAACTGACATGTTGTCCACTCTATCAAAGGATCAGAGAATTAATCTAGTACTGAAAGCATAAACTAGCTAGCTAGCACTGCAGTGTATAAAATGTGGTGAGTAGTTGGCTCAAAGAGAGAGAAAGACAATAGTTGAACAGTTTTGAACAACTGAAGGAGAAGCAAGAGAGAGACAGAGCGAAAGCGCTAGCTATATTTAGTTGTATTTTTTTCACTTTCACTTTCACTAAGCTAGCGAATGAAGCTAGCTAGTTTGGCCTACTCACACACCGGCTCAAACAGAGAGGGATGCTATGTTAGTTAGCTGGCTATTGTTATCCAACACTATAACTCTTCCAAGTGAAGGTAAGCTTTAAGGTAAAAATGTATTGCCTCCGAGGCCCGCCGGTGTAACTGCTAAACTGCTTGCTGTACTGATTGTAGCGGGTTTAATAACGCGTTAGTTCTAGCAACTATGTTGATTATGCTTATATGGTGACAACCAGTGTTGGAAGAAGTACCCAATTGTCATACTTGAGTAAAAGTAAAATACCTTAATAGAAAATGACTCAAGTAAAAGTGAAAGTCACCCAGTAAAATACTAATTGAGTAAAAGTCTAAAAGTATTTGGTTTTAAATGTACTTAAGTATCAAAAGTAAATGTAATTGCAAAAAAATACTTAAGTATCAAAAGTATAAATCATTTCGAATTCCTTATATCAAGCAAACCAGACGGCACAATTGTCTTGTTTTTTAAATTTACGGATAGCCAGGGGCACACTCCAACACTCAGACATAATTGACAAACAAAGCATTTGTGTTTAGTGAGTCCGCCAGATCAGAGGCGGTACGGATGACCAGGGATGTTCTCTTGATAAGTGCGTGAATTTGACAATTTTCCTGTCCTTCTAAGCATTCAAAATGTAACGAGTACTTTTGGGTGTCAGGGAAAATGTGTGGAGTAAAAAGTACATTATTTTCTATAGGAATGTAATGAAGTAAAAGTAAAAGTTGTCAAAATAGAAATAGTAAAGTAAAGTACAGATACCCCAAAAAACTACTTAAGTAGTACTTTAAAGTATTTTTACTTAAGTACTTTACACCACTGGTGACAACGATGTAGGCTGTGTGTAGCGATTAGCGGTTATGATATGAAGGTTTGGCTTGGAAATAGTTTGGAAGGGAAAGAGAGATGTGTTGTGCACTGAAGTCCACAAGCAAAGGGAAAAGGTGAGAGGAGGAGAGTGCGTAGATGCGAGAAGATTTTTAAAATATACAACGATCAAAGGGATCATGCTGTTTGTATGTGGCTGACTATGAAAGTGAACTGTGTTTGCGTGTGATCTGGGGTGTATTCATTCTGCCGATTCTGTTGAAAAACGTTTCTTAAACGGAAGCAAACGGAGCAAAACAGGGATAAACATACCTGAATTTGTCCAATAGAAACTCTCATTTGCAACTGTTGGACTAATGATTACACCCTAGATCAGCTAGATGCAGGCAAGAGTGTGCAAGGCGGTATTGAATGTGTCAATGTCTGTTACCTTGATTACTCAAACTTCTCTCGACCTGTGCACCTACGTTGTAAACGTTCATTCATAGGCTAGGTTGTAGCAACCTCATGATGGGTATAGGGAAAATTTGAGTATCACGTAGTAAACTAAACTTATCGATGTTACATTGAGCTGGCTGAATGGAATATGAATGACAGGCTGTAATAGAAATCAGGCCATGGCCATAAAAAATGAAATTGTCCTCCCTCATCTTAAACGGCACCGACCGTCACTGCTCTGAACCTGCAGCTTTTACCAAAGGACAGTGGATCGTCTGGATTTCCAGAAAATTGATTTGTACAAAGACTTCCAGACTACCATCATGGGTGATTTTCCACTTCAGACATTTATTTTGGGCTACAGCAGCCCAGCAATAGGCTCTCTGAGAGCATGGTGATGTCGGTCAGGTCTCTGTGGGCAACAAAATGCTTGGTTGCACTGACCGAGAGCACCCCACTATCATGTGCAGGAGAACAGGGATCAGATGACACAGTGATACCCAGCAAGATGGCCCGTTGTCCTCTATTCAATAACAACCTGGCTCAGCAACATTGATCTATGTACATTCACATCCACTCATGCTTGTATAACATGTTTAGAGGGAGGGCAATAAGGAGGCTAACGCCTGTGAAGTGGATACATGAGAGGTGGCAGACGTGGCCTGTTTACAGGGTTATCACAGTCACTGAGGCTTTGTTAGTGTTGCTACTGTTAGCCTCAGTGTTGTGTTGTTTAGCCTTGTGTGTCCCTGTGTCCTCTACCTGACCCCCCACCCCCCGCCGTGAACACAGAGCAGGGGAACATATAAGTCCCCCCCTCCTAATTCACAGCCCAACACCTCAGCTGGTGATGGAGGCGATGGGGTCCTGATTATATCAGGAGAACAAGGGCTAATTAAATAGGGGTCTGATCACTGAGGAGTAAATTATTTAACACCAGAGACTCAACTCTCTCTTCATTAGATCCTGAAACACAGAACCCTCCCTCTCTCTCTCTCTCTCTCTCTCTCTCTCTCTCTCTCTCTCTCTCTCTCTCTCTCTCTCTCTCTCTCTCTCTCTCTCTCTCTCTCTCTCTCTCTCTCTCTCTCTCTCTCTCTCTCTCTCTCTCTCTCTCTCTCTCTCTCTCTCGCTCACTCCCTCACTCCCTCCCTCCCTCCCCCTCTCTCACTCCCTACCTCCCTCCCTTTACCACACCGCTCTTTCATCTTTGGGAACCGGGTGCCATTCTGTAGAGGCGGCTTGGCAGAGATAGAGGCAGTATGAAAGGTCTAGTTTAGGGCTGTGACCACTGGAACATACCCAATCTACCCTATCATGGTGAGTTGATTAGACACAACATCAAATGGGAGTCAACCTACAGATTAAGATTTTAAAAAAGCTCCTGGCAAATCAACAAATAATTGACACAATTGGAAACAAATTCACTGTTTGCCACATCCCCCCTACCCCCTCTGGGTATTCACAAGTGCATTAGAATGGATAACCCTTACCACTATTGTGCACTTAGAGAAAAGCTAGTAGATTGTAAAAGTTCTGTTCTGTTGTTGTGTTCCCAAACAGGATGTGGTGGGAGACTTGTAGAGGGAGCTCAGTATTCCTACTTCTCCTCCTTAGTGTTGTGGTTTTTCTCTGACAGTCGTACTCTCTCAGGGCCAGTTTCAGACTTTCTGATCACCCGCTGGACCACTTTCCCCTCTCTCTCCCATCTACACGGCAATGAATGCTAACTCCAAAAGCCAACATCCCGAGGTAAAGGGTAAATCACTGACCCAAGATGATACCCGGCGGAGCACAGAGCTACTGCTTGCAAACATTATTTTCCATTGACAATCTGTTCGCTGAAAAACAATTAACCTTGTTCTATTTGCTTTCTGGATATGCATAAAAAACTATGAACAACATTACCAACATTACTAGTATATTAGTATATTGAGTAAATATTCAGATGTCTTATCTAAAATGAATCAAGCTATGGCGTGGCAAGTCATCTAGTCATTACATGTACTATCTATGTTTTGATAGCATTTCCTTGCCTATCCAGACATCCAATAAAAGCTAACATTTGATTTGTCAGTATATGCAAACTGTGGCCATATGTTATTATGGTGAATATATCGAGCACATACTGTACCAGTCTCTAAAAATACACCATAGAGGACACCCAATGTGGAAAATACTGTATATCTTAAATGTTGTTGTCATGGAAACACAAGTGAGCAACACACATTTGGAGCCTTGGAATAACTCATCCAAACCCCGTAAAGAAAATGTATTTGTAAATTCTATTCATACTCAGTGTTTTGTAATGACTCAAAAGACCTATACTCCTTTATCAGTAAAGTGAATCATGGTTTTCTAAGAGCGAAATGGATTACACAGTGCAGAGAACTATGCAAAAAGTTTACAATGAGTAAGGAAAAAATGAGAAAGACTATTTTACAGCTGTGCTATCTTTTTATTGCTTTATTCTCTATGTGTAAAGCTGTGCTAATATGGACTTGGTTGTCCTTAAAGCACATTTGCAGTCCATTTACCATGAATATACGCATGAGCTTAAAATAACAAAATGGACGTTGACCTTTTGTCTTAAGGCGAACCAAACAGTGTGTCATTGTTGTGAGATGATCGCTGAGTAAGATCACTTGTAAGCCAGCTCACGCTGCTGCCACGCTGTGTGCCACGCCACTAGGTAGGTGTTAGAGTGATGACTCATTCTACTCCTGTCGAGGCGGGCGGAGCAAGCAGGGCACTGTCTGTGACAAGGCACCGTTGCTGTTGCTGCACCCGTCGACATGCTTACTGCCAGAATAACATTTTACTTCAAATTAGATAATTGAATGAGTCAATTCCCATCACCTCTCCCACTCACAACGTCTACCTGAAATAGACTCCCAAAATGATGTGTGTTCAGAGCGAGAGAGAGAGAGAGAGGGATGGGGAGATAGGGAGGAGGGAGGGAGGAAGTGAGCGAGGGATGGGGGGAGAGAGAGCAGCCCATGCAGCCACACTAAAGCAGCCTGGCTCTCTCTCATTCCCTCTCTTTCATTCCTTCTCTCTCATTCCCCAGGGAAATTGCATCACATATTGATCTGTGTTCCCTCCACCTAATGGACGCAGAGGGTGGAAGTGCCGCTGGCAATTGGGAAATGGCTGTGCGAGTAACAAGGAGTCATTAAGGCATAAAACCCAGGTGAGTCACCCAAGGACCTTTCCCCTGGCCTCGCACAGGGCCTCTCAGTGCTGCTGCCTGTCTGGAGTCCACATCCGTATGTACCGAGGAGGGAGAGTACTAAAGCAGCAGGCCCGCAGGCTCAGACAAACATTTATCTCCATTACATCCCATACACTGGCCAATAAACAGGGGAGAGAGACAATCATTCTGTATTACATCCATGACTATAGCACTTTACATTTTCTATCAGTTTAACAGACTCCCTTGGCCATCTTACAATCCTCACATTCATTTTTTACAACCTTACACACATTCTGTCTTGCCATGCCTACAGATGGGGCTTTTACAGCGCAGGGATTTTCACTGGAGCCATAGTGGTTATGTTCCTTTCTCAATGGCACAACAGCGGGGTCCGACTGCACATTTCCATCCATTTCACACAACTCAGTGCCAGAGCCATCAATGCTTAATTCTGTTCGACAACAAACACACAGAAGTCAAATACAGATTGTGTCATTATATTTCTAAAATCTGTAATGTGCAACATGTCCTGGAGTGGGCCAGGTTGTACAAAATACATCACCACACTGTGACATGGCCGCCAATACTTCACAAGTTTTCTTCAAGAGCACATGAATGAGCAAAGAGGACATTTTTCAACTACAGCAACAATATGAACTGCACTGGCAAGAGAAGAGAGAAGGGATCAGTGATAATCATCAGTGGTAGGGGGAGGAAGAACATACGCCCAGCCGATGGGTTCACTTTCTGGGACTGGCACAGTTTGATGTTACACACACTATTTGAACTGCAAGGGCAGAGCAAAAATTAATCCAACATGATGGTTCTGTCTGGGTTTAATGCTCTGTTAAATCAGCGAGAACAAATAGGAACCGTTTACACGCCTTTGTTCAAACGTGAAAATGTTCCCTCTAATTGCAATGCATGAGAAATGTAATCTTAAAGAACAAGTAGAGCTCTCTTCTACTCAGCCTTCTGTGCCATTTCAATTTGTTTATTAATCCATTTCCTTGGCTGATGTCGCCAGTAAAAAAGCAGGAACAATCATAGCCTGTTAAGGTGTTCCTGTATACTTCACCATTACTCTGGAGGTGTGTATAGACTTCCATATGGATAACCCCCTGCCTGCATGTAAATGCTTGATCACCTCCCGCCCATAAAACGAATTGGCTGTATGCATGTAAATATGGTGCATCACTTAGCCGAGGTGTTTTACCCCTGTGTCTCAGACTGAAGGTGATTTTGATTTGCTGCCAGTTGTATATTAAGTGCAGTGGATATTGAGTGCTATTACAGCTGGGGACAGGCGAGGCATCAATCTCTGTCAGAGAAGTGGGAAATCTCTCTCCAGACAGATGCTGTCAGTCAGGAAGGAACTCATGAGCTGCATGAAAAGCAGGAAGTCCCAGCCGGGGATAATGGAGGACTACTAGAACACACCCTGTGCCATACACCTCGGCTTAGTCTTGATGCACTCTCACACCTCGTCCCTTTGACTGCTTGGGTTGGGGATCAATTGGGTTCGGCTCGGAGAAAGTAGTGACGTGAACGCACCAGGGGTGCTCATCAAATCAATCGTCTCCAGATCCTTTGGGATGGGTGGTGTCATGATCATGTATGTCACGATCACTCCCTCTCAAGTTCATCATCTTCAACAAGCATACATAACACAAGCACATGTTAAAGAGTATTAACTTAGGACGATATATATGTACTTGTGTTACTGTATGTATGCTATCTATCCGTGCTTGCCAGAAACACTCCACAGTTTCTGTTGATGACACATTTTGGATCATTTCCTGGAATGCCACTTTATCTTCCCAGCTTAGAGCCTCACTCTCACGGGATCCCCAAAAAGTTATCTGATGAAGCCCCGCTCCTCTCTCAAAGGTGTGTCGCAGAAGGGGGGAGACAGAGAGAGAGAAAGATAGCACTCATTATTTCTCCCTAATTGCCCACGAGTGACCCTCGTGATTCCCCCCTCTGCAGCCAGGTACGGTGCCTCATTACGGCCGGCAGTCTCCTCCTCTGCTCTCCCAGGAGGAAGCCATGAAAAGGCCATGAAAGGCCTCCTCTGACAGGGGCCAGCCAGACTGGACCAATTAAAGGCATTTTCTCTGCTCGCCACTATTCCAGTCTTCCGGCTGTGCTCCACTCACACACACACACACACACCCAGGCAGGCAGGCCTGAGCCCCTGACTTTCTCCATCGTCAGGTCTGGACGCAGTGTTCCCAGGTCAGTGTTCCCAGGTCAGTGTTCCCAGGTCAGTGTTTCCAGGTCAGTGTTCCCAGGTCAGTGTTCCCAGGTCAGTGTTCCCAGGTCAGTGTTCCCAGGTTGGAAGGTGGAAGAAAGGGGATGAGGACAACGCCGGACTAGACGGCTCATTTACATGTTTCTCACGGCTCCGTGTCTCGCATTAGGCCTGTGTTTTGTTCTGGAAACGGTGGAGGAATAGAGGTCTGGAGTACAGGAACATGGGTATGATTGGAGCTGAAGTTGTGTTATCAAGGCTGTTATTAGTGCTTCTTCCTAATGTAGATTTGGGTTAATAATACTGTCACGTTCTTGGACCTTTAATCACAGAAAATACGATACCCAGAGCTGAGGCTCTCTTCAATTACTCTTATGTGACCAAAATACTTGTATCTTCATTAAGCGTGACCTCTGAGACCGGCCCGGAGCATCAAAGTTACATTTATGGTGACTTTTAGCAGCCCTGGTGTCGTCACTCCATGAAGGCTAAATGTAATTGTTCTGAGTCCCTCTGTCTCAGAGTGCCAGGTGACTCAGACAGACTGTGGCAAAATAAATGACCCAGTCAAGGTGAACAACCAGGTGTCAGGCCAGGAGCAGCAGAGACAAACCACAGCAACCTTGCCTTCCACCTTTTTCCCTTCCACCTGGAGGACTCCATTTTCCTTCCTCAAGGCCCGGCGCATTCAAGCCAATCTAGTCTGAACCGGTCGTCTGAAATGATCGACCATTACGTAGCATTAGGTGACAATCTTTCAATAACCAACATGAAATGCAACACTTTTGTCTTAAGGCCTTGGAGTTGCCTGGCGCTCTGCAAGGTCACATTGGAAACCATTCAGAACGAACCAAACCTAAAGTAAACCACTTTTGCCTGATACAAGAGGACAATGAGGAGAGGACAATGATGGGTTCTGGCGACAATAAGCTCATTCTGAGATGGAGAGTATGACAGTGACAGTGAGTGTGTTTGGGGAGGGGGTGTACAAACTCACTCAGAGCAGAGGTGCTGATTGGTCTGCTGTCTCCAGGGGTGTGTGCGCTGTGCCTGCAGGCAGGGGAAGGTCAGGGGAGGGAACAGGAGTAACGAGGTGTGAAGGGAAGGCACTGTCCTCGGCTCCTGGGCCCTGGGAGACGCCACAGCCAAGGTGTTAATGCAGATGCTGCAGGCTCCCGAGCTTCACAAATTACACCTTTCCAGGGATAGCAGCCTGGAGCCTCTCCATCAGTCAATACAACAGTTAACATGCTTCCCACAGGCACAGCCTCGCAGCCATCCACAGAACCTAGTAGTGTGGCCAAAACAGGTGAGCAGAAACAGGTTCAACAATACAATAGAATCGTAATAATGTGATACAGGATTGTCATAATAATAGTGTTTGGCCTAACAAGAACACTGTGCAACTTCCTGTACAACTTAAAAATAAAACCATGTCAGCATGGACAACTCCACTTCCAACAAATACTATGTGTAATAAAATGACTTTGGGTAACAGAATTGACAAAAGACTGCCTCCCATCACCCAACTGTATTCCTCACTGTTTTCAAGTCTGCATGGTTCCATCCTGAGGCCAGGGGCAAAATGGCGAGGCCAGGGCAAAATGGCTGGCCCAATGAACTCAACACCACACAACACCACAAGAGACAGTGCCCTTAATTATGCATTCAATATCATTCATTATCTTAATTGAATAAGGCTCAGTATGGTCCCCATCCCTGACTCCATTAGGGGCCCTTGCTCAAGACTCCACCTTGCCCTGTTCCTAGTCAGTGAGCTTGCCTTTGCACCACTACATTCCCCTAGCCATGGCTGTCTGTAGGTGACTTTTCTCCCCTCTGGTCACTGCTTCGAGAGCTGCCAGTGATTTATAATGTTGTGACAGTCAAATAAACAGGGCTGCTGCTTGCTGGAGTGAAAATGCGCTGTATTATAGGGAATCAAAATGGCTCCAAATGGCGGCTTGAATGATAGAATAATCTTGGTTTAAGATCTGTTCTGGGCTGGCTAATTTAAATGTGTTCAGGGTGACAGCTTAGTGGAAGAAGGACATAATGAAGTCCATTATCATCAGTGGTGCAAATTATAAAGAACGATAACTGTCATTATCAGGGCTTTCCTGTGTATGAAGGAAATATGTTAATCCATTATAAAATATGCTGAGAATGACAACACGGAGGAAACATAAGGCGATGTAAGCTGTGAATCGCCTCTGGAAATAATGGGAATGGGTCTCGCTGAAAACCGGACCGGCCCTTTCATACAATGCCTTTTTCTGGCATTACTTATGCATAAGGTGCTGGTTATTTTCATTGCTCACAAAAAGGACATGTATTCGATTTAGACGTGGCTGAGACTGTGATGTGTTGATAACTTTGATCTCAGGCTATGCTATATGTGATGGCATGTAATAGCAGGAATACTTACAGTATGCCTTTATTTCCAATGCCTTTCTGTGCCACAGCCACTGGGGAAAAATCCTTTCTAGTTGTAATCTGCCATCAGCAGGACCATGCTGAACCTTAAACACTGTCTACCCACAGATTATCTCATAGAAACAGAGGCTTGATAATGCAATTCCATTAGACAACTCTGCAAATAACAATATGTGACTTTAGGGGAAAAAAACATGAATAAAACAAAATATAGTCTTCTCGAGATCTCTATCCAATAGACAAAAAAAACTCTGCCACCTCTGACTTCAAGGTGTTCTCAAAAATGTGTTGTTAATATCTGAGCGTGAGGGGAGATGAAGAAGGCAGAAGTGAGAGTAAAGTACAGAGGTGTAATGGGAGCAGGAACAGCAGGAGGGCAGGGGTCAGGGGTCAGACCCACTGAGGGAGGTGGGTGGCCGTGCCCAGTTGGGCGCGCGTGTGCAGCCCGCTCTTGGAAGCTATTACCCTGTGTGGTGGCAGGGGGAGGAGGGGGGGCACAGCACACGGAGGGACTGGAGCAGCCAGGGCTCCTTGACAGTGCTCAGCGCTCAGGGCCTTTGATGGACTCAATGATTACCGGCACCTTTGAGTTCATGGCCACTGCAGCTCCACTTTGTTCCTCCTAAAACGACTCGCCATCTCAGCTAGAGGCAGAGGAAAATAACAGGAGACACCTGGCGAGTTTTCCCTTAAATCTTACTGAAAATAGTCTAGCACAGTCAGAAATACACAGTTTGTCAGTGCAATGTGTACCTTAGATATTTTTACATGTTTTACATTTTAGTCATTTATCAGACGCTCTTATCCAGAGCGACTTACAGTTAGTGTAGTTATCTTAAGATAGCTAGGTGAGACAACCACATATCACAGTCGTAGTAAGAACATTTCTTCCTCTAAAGAAGTTATCAGCAAAGTCAGTGCTAGTAGGAAAAGACTAGTAGGAAAAGACAAGTAGGAAAAGACAAGTAGGAAAAGACAAGTAGGAAAAGACTAGTAGGAAAAGACAAGAAGGAAAAGACTAGTAGGAAAAGACAAGTAGGAAAAGACTAGTAGGAAAAGACAAGTAGGAAAAGACTAGTAGGAAAAGACTAGTAGGAAAAGACTAGTAGGAAAAGACTAGTAGGAAAAGACAAGTAGGAAAAGACTAGTAGGAAAAGACAAGTAGGAAAAGACTAGTAGGAAAAGACTAGTAGGAAAAGACTAGTAGGAAAAGACTAGTAGGAAAAGACTAGTAGGAAAAGACTAGTAGGAAAAGACTAGTAGGAAAAGAGTAGTGCAAATTTGTAGCTGACCTCCCGTAGGGTTGGGACGGCCAAGAGACCAGGAGTGGCAGAATAAAGGGCTTGGGTTGGGGTGTAGGGTTTGAGCATAGCCTGATAGGTAGGGAGTAGCAGTTACTCTTGCTGTTCCGTAGGCAAGCACCATGGTCTTGTAGTGGATGCGAGCTTCGACTGGATGCCAGTGGAGTGTACGGAGGAGCGGGGTGACATGAACACCAGAAGGGCTGCGGCGTTCTGGAAAAGTTGCAGGGGTTTAATGGCACAAGCGGGGAGCCCAGCGGGAGTCCAGCCAACAGAGAGTTGCAGTAGTCCAGACGGAATATGACCAGTGCCTGGATTAGAACCAGCGCCGCTTCCTGTGTGAGGAAAGGTCGTACTCTAGAGGATTATGATACTGGTGTAATATTATTACACTTAAAATACAAGTTCAAAATAATGAATAAAACGCACATATAAAATAAATAAATTATAGATAACGTAAAGATTCATATTTAATCTCATTACCATTTTCACTGTGGATGTTCAGCCCATCTCGGAGGTACTCTAAATGTCTTACACGTTGCTCTACACCCACTCATTCAGGTCAATATTTGCAGAATACCCAAGCCCAAGCTACTCTATGTACCTCAGTCAAATTTACTAAACACTGTTTGACTCATATCAAATAATGAGGAGGAGGAGGAGGAGGAGGAGAACCTTCAAGGACAAGTGTGGTTCCGTATAGACTTCTTCAACATCTTTCATTTTGCACTCTGTTGGGCCAATTGACAACACAGAAATGTTGAAAACAACCATATTAAACACAAAGCTCAGTTGAAGAGCACTCTCTGTTTTGGTACCTGCATCACCAATATCCATAAGCAGTTGGGCCAGGGACATATTTTGTTTCTGAATGGTTGACAGTTGCAAAGTGTGTACATATTGACAGTGATTATAATCGGTAAGGGCTCACTGCGAATGAATATTCAGGAGCACCTGTCGACAGAGGAACTCTTTCACTTCAAAACATTCAGTATGAGCTACTCACTGAAATCCCCCTGTTCTTGTGTTCTGGTCAAATACAGTAGAGTATTCTAAAACAACACTTAAAAAAAAAGATATCTCATTGGGTTGATATGAATTTATGTTACGTATTTCATCCATGTACATCCATACTTCTGATCAGCAAGACAGCAGGTGAGATGTGCACTTGGGATGGAGTTGCACTGTAATCTGAAAGCTATCTCATAAAAAAACTAAAATACTCAATTTCTCATTAATCATCATAGACGATATTGTAGATTAAGTATTTATTAATGTATTTATAACATATTTGACGTTATTTGTTACACTACCATAATATCCTGTCCATTAAATAAATAAAGGCCCACTGAAAGAACCACTCCTGCTGTTCTTAAAACACTCACATGAACTCTGAAAGAACAACAGCTGAAATATAGTCAAACATTTCATATTGATAAAAGAAAAAGTCAAACAGTCACCACAATTTGTCTCATCAACAAACCTATGAATTTTGATGGGTTGTTACAGTATTAGATACTAATACATTTGAGAGTTTGTAATCATCCAACTTCGGTTTAGAACGTGCTGTGCCTTAAGTGACGCCAATGATATAATATATAATAACTGTACCCTATCATTCTGTGTCTATGGAAACAATAATGTGGTCATTGTAATGTCTTATCTTTGCCTGCTCCCAGACCATTACTGACATCATTCTAGTTTAACCAGCTGAAGTTCACAAGTCGTCAATAGACAAAGCTCTAAGGAAGCACATTCATCCTCACACAGGAATTCATCCAGAGATGGCAAGCTATGGCTAATGACTAGTGATGCTGCCGATTGTGCCCACTATTGTTCTCGGAAACTTTCTAAATGTCACGATCGTTTACGGACGAGACGGACCAAGGCGCAGCGTGATATGCGTACATGTTTAATATAACTGTGCAAACACGACAAAACAACAAACAAACGATACGTGAAGTCCAAGGCAGCAACACAAAACATACCTTAACGGAACAAGATCCCACAACCCACTAGTGCCAACAGGCTACCTAAGTATGGTCCCCAATCAGAGACAACGAGCTACAGCTGCCTCTGATTGGGAACCACCCTGGCCAACATAGATCTAAACGATCTAGAAACTAAACATAGAAAACACAACATAGAAACTACACACCCTGGCTCAACATTTAAGAGTCCCCAGAGCCAGGGCGTGACAGTAACCCCCCCCAAAGGTGCGGACTCCGACCGCGCAACCTAAACATAACAGGGTAGGGGCCGGGTGGGCATTCCGCCTCGGAGGCGGATCCGGCTCTGGGCGTGACCACCACCTATTATCCGCCTCCCTGTTGCGCCCCTGGTCTGGTCTGGACCTCGGCGCGCTGCTTCCCCTCTCCTTCCTCCCACGAAGTACCAAGCCCTGTCTGGACCCTGGTGTGGGAGACCCCGAGCCTAGAGAGGGGCTGATGTCTGGGTCTGGACTGGAACCGCTGACTGGAGCTGGACCCGACGACGGTGGAGCGAACTGCTCTGACTCCGGCGTGGAGCCGCTGACCGGAGCTGGATCAGGCACCGGTGGAGCGGACTGCTCTAGCTCCGGAGTGGAGCAGCTGACCGGTGCCGGACCAGGCACCGGTGGAACAGGCAGGGGCCGTGCCGGACTGGACACATGCACCACTGGCTTGATGCGAGGGACAGGAACAGGCCGGACCGGGCTGGAGACGCGCACCACTGGCTTGGTGCGAGGGACAGGAACAGGCCGGACCGGGCTGGAGACGCGCACCACTGGCTTGGTGCGAGGGACAGGAACAGGCCGGACCGGGCTGGAGACGCGCACCACTGGCTTGGTGCGAAGGACAGGAACAGGCCGGACCGGGCTGGAGACGCGCACCACTGGCTTGGTGCGAGGGACAGGAACGGGCCGGACCGGGCTGGAGACGCGCACCACTGGCTTGGTGCGAGGAGCAGGAACGGGCCGGGCCGTACTGGGAACACGCACCACTGGCTTGGTGCGGGGAGCAGGAACGGGCCGTACCGGACTATGGAGGCGGACTGGAGGTCTGGAGCGGAGAGCTGACACAACCCATCCTGGCTGGATGCCTACTTCCACACAATATGTGTGAGGCATTAGCACAGGACATACGGGGCTGTGCACGCGTACTGGCGATACAGTACGTAGCACCGGCGCAGGATATACGGGACCGAGGAGGCGTACTGGAGACCACGAGCGTTGAGCCGGCACACCCCGTCCTGGCTGAATGCCCATCTTCGCACGACACGTGCGTGGTGCTAGCACAGGACGTACAGGACTGTGCCGGAACACTCGCGGCACAGTATGTAGCTCCGCATAACACGGAGCCTGCCCAGTCACACGCTTCCTTGCATGAGTACGGGGAGTTGGCTCTGCTCTAACACTAGGCTCCGCCAACCACCCTTTTAGCCCCCAACATTTTTTTTATTGGGGCTGTCTCTCGGGCTTCCTCCTCGGCCGGCACCTTCTGCATTGCCGCTGCTCCTCTCTATAGTGCGCCTCCACTGTCTCCTCCCAAGGACGGCGATCCATTCCGGCCTGAATCTCCTCCCAAGTCCAGGATCCCTTCCGGTCCAGGATCTCCTCCCAGGTCCAGGCTGTCTGCTCCTGGACACGTTGCTTGGTCCTCATTTGGTGGGATCTTCTGTCACGATCGTTTACGGACGAGACGGACCAAGGCGCAGCGTGATATGCGTACATGTTTAATATAACTGTGCAAACACGACAAAACAACAAACAAACGATACGTGAAGTCCAAGGCAGCAACATAAAACATACCTTAACGGAACAAGATCCCACAACCCACTAGTGCCAACAGGCTACCTATGTATGGTCCCCAATCAGAGACAATGAGCTACAGCTGCCTCTGATTGGGAACCACCCTGGCCAACATAGATCTAAACGATCTAGAAACTAAACATAGAAAACACAACATAGAAACTACACACCCTGGCTCAACATTTAAGAGTCCCCAGAGCCAGGGCGTGACACTAAATGTGTTTAATTAGCCCCACAGCTGTTAGGATGCTATTATATAAAGTGTAAGGCGGGGATGGGAATTAGTAATGACACAAACCATTATCTACAAATTAAAAATGGCGGAAAGGAAACAAATAAATGTAAATTTACTCCACATATAAATAGTTTAAGGCTTAGATTAACTTAATCCTTATAGTTAAAGAAATACAGTGTTTTCAATCTGTTTTATTTCTATGACATCCATGTCCTTGCCACTATGACTGGTTGTTTGGTCTAGCCTACTTGCTCCTGGAGGATATGGAATTAAAGATTTGATGTCACAATATCAACACTTCCTTGGGGATGGTCATAATGGAATTTGACCCCATGTCTGCTCCTCATCACCTCCACACCATGATGAATGTTCAATCACAAAAATAACAGAGTCAGGGAACTGACCCAAAATCCCCAATTTGTCCCATTTCACTGCCCTTTCCCATTTCATAGGTTCTGCGCACATTTCTGCTCAACCATTTCACACTGACACTGATAGGCATACAGCCTAGGAGAAGTCTCAAACAACCCACTGGGCACAGACGTCAATTCAACGTCTATTCCACATTGGTTCAATGTAATTTCATTGAAATGACGTGGAAACAACGTTGATTGAACCAGTGCGTGCCCAGTGGGAAACTATTACAACAGAGATCTGTTAAAATTACAAAATAATATCTTCATTTTTTTTTTGCTGCAGTAAGGAATGGGGGAATTAAATATGCCAATGTGGATGATGGAAGCCACCAGGGCATGAAAACATTGACTAGCACAGGAATGAAGACTCTCAAAAAAATCCCTCCTCACTCATGATTTTACCACAACACTCAACATCACTGATCCTGGACACTTTCTCATTGCCATCTCCATGAATACTCTCAGCATATCGTAGCTCTGTCCTTAACTATGAACTAATGTCCACTCTGGTAATGACTCCACCATGCAGTGTTCATCACAGAGAACGGAGAGGAGGAGAGCTGGAGAAGAAGAGGGAAAGGTAGGAGAGGAAGCTTATTGGACAGTTAAGCTGCAGCTGCAGTTTCCATAACAACTACCTGCAAAACCTGCCCCATCGACCATCATTAGAATAACATTTTTACTCGTCAAGTGAGCATTAGCGGAATCTACATGAGCAATGAGGATGGAATAACAAAAAAGCGTCAGCGTCCCCCGGAGCTATCATTTAACAGCCGTGGGTAGATGGCTTTTTTTCACAGGTTATACATTTTAGAGCATACAGTGGGGAGAACAAGTATTTGATACACTGCCGATTTTGCAGGTTTTCCTACTTACAAAGCATGTAGAGGTCTGTAATTTTTATCATAGGTACACTTAAACTGTGAGAGACGGAATCTAAAACAAAAATCCAGAAAATCACATTGTATGATTTTTAAGTAATTAATTTGCATTTTATTGCATGACATAAGTATTTGATCACCTACCAACCAGTAAGAATTCCTGCTCTCACAGACCTGTTAGTTTTTCTTTAAGAAGCCCTCCTGTTCTCCACTCATTACCTGTATTAACTGCACCTGTTTGAACTCGTTACCTGTATAAAAGACACCTGTCCACACACTCAATCAAACAGACTCCAACCTCTCCACAATGGCCAAGACCAGAGCGC
This sequence comes from Coregonus clupeaformis, assembly GCF_020615455.1. Lineage (NCBI taxonomy): Eukaryota > Metazoa > Chordata > Actinopteri > Salmoniformes > Salmonidae > Coregonus > Coregonus clupeaformis. Next base: position 38,564 of record NW_025534065.1, read on the forward strand.
TGTGTAAGGACATCAGGGATCAAATTGTAGACCTGCACAAGGCTGGGATGGGCTACAGGACAATAGGCAAGCAGCTTGGTGAGAAGGCAACAACTGTTGGCGCAATTATTAGAAAATTGATGAAGTTCAAGATGACGGTCAATCACCCTCGGTCTGGGGCTCCATGCAAGATCTCACCTTGTGGGGCATCAATGATCATGAGGAAGGTGAGGGATCAGCCCAGAACTACACGGCAGGACCTGGTCAATGACCTGAAGAGAGCTGGGACCACAGTCTCAAAGAAAACCATTAGTAACACACTACGCCGTCATGGATTAAAATCCTGCAGCGCACGCAAGGTCCATCAAATGACCATCTGGATGATCCAGAGGAGGAATGGGAGAAGGTCATGTGGTCTGATGAGACAAAAATAGAGCTTTTTGGTCTAAACTCCACTCGCCGTGTTTGGAGGAAGAAGAAGGATGAGTACAACCCCAAGAACACCATCCCAACCGTGAAGCATGGAGGTGGAAACATCATTCTTTGGGGATGCTTTTCTGCAAAGGGGACAGGACGACTGCCCTCAAGAGTACAACCCCAAGAACACCATCCCAACCGTGAAGCATGGAGGTGGAAACATCATTCTTTGGGGATGCTTTTCTGCAAAGGGGACAGGACGACTGCCCCGTATTGAGGGGAGGATGGATGGGGCCATGCATCGCAAGGTCTTGGCCAACAACCTCCTTCTCTCAGTAAGAGCATTGAAGATGGGTCGTGGCTGGGTCTTCCAGCATGACAACGACCCGAAACACACAGCCAGGGCAACTAAGGAGTGGCTTCGTAAGAAGCATCTCAAGGTCCTGGAGTGGCCTAGCCAATCTCCAGACCTGAACCCAATAGAAAATCTTTGGAGGGAGCTGAAAGTCCGTATTGCCCAGCGACAGTCCCGAAACTTGAAGGATCTGTAGAAGGTCTGTATGGAGGAGTGGGCCAAAATCCCTGCTGCAGTGTGTGCAAACCTGGTCAAGACCTACAGGAAACGTATGATCTCTGTAATTGCAAACAAAGGTTTCTGTACCAAATATTAAGTTCTGCTTTTCTGATGTATCAAATACTTATGTCATGCAATAAAATGCAAATTAATTACTTAAAAATTATACAATGTGATTTTCTGGATTTTTGTTTTAGATGCCATTTCTCACAGTTGAAGTGTACTTATGATAAAAATTACAGACCTCTACATGCTTTGTAAGTAGGAAAACCTGCAAAATCGGCAGTGTATCAAATACTTGTTCTCCCCATTGTATGTCATCCTGAAATAGGTTGCTGTAAGCCAGTTTCCTAAGAAACTGTGTGCATTGTGTGTGTAAGACATGCTTGTGGAGGCCTGCCATCCTGCCATTTAAGACTTTACACTGAAAAACGCTTGAGCTCAGAATTGCTTAAGCTCAAAACCCACTGACATACCCAACATCCTATACACAGTTCACTTCTTAAGAGGGACCCCTTGATCATAACCTTGTTTTTTTCTCCTCACAGCGGGAACTGCAGCCTCCCCTCTGATCATACATTACAATCTGAACCTGAAAAAGGGATATTCAGGAGTTTAAAGAAAGAGTGGAAGAGAAAGGGAATATGTTAAGTGCTGGCCAGTCCGGGATATCATTTAAAATCAGTGCTGATGGCTTCATTGCTGCCAGGCTGTATGGGCTGTAACCTTGAGCGAGGGCTTGTGGGCCCTGGTGACCAGGGAGGGGATGGGGAGAGGGATCGTCTGTTCTTGCTTTCGCATTCTGCTCAGCAGGCACCCGGGGGCTATAACCCTGAGAATCTGTATTAGGTGAGCCAAAGTCACCATTAATATAGAGCACTGGGCCATACTATAACCTTACACTTCACATCTCTGGGGTGTCCTGAAGGGGGAAAAAACAGTGCTTTGGAACAATCACTCGGGAGGACTTTTAAAAGTGCCCTCTTACCAAAGTCAATCTGTTTGCTTTTCTGTTTTTTATCCGTTTTTATTTATATTTGACATTTAGCAGACACTCTTATCCAGAGTGAATTACGTGGGAATCAAACCCACAACCCTGACGTTGCAAGCGCCATGCTCTACCAACTGAGCCACACAGCTCAGTTGGTATCTATGTTTGCTCTCACTGCTCAATCTCTCCATCTCCCTGGCTTAGCACGGCTGCGCTGGCCTTGTGCTCCATGGTCAGCCATGTCAGTGGAGAGGCAGAGAAGTTGGACTCCTACCCTGGATTCAATCACAGATTAGCTATTCCTTCCTCAACATCTAATCCAGCTCTAGGGGTCTATAGTTAACTTGAGAGAGTAACACTGACACAATGCAAACAGTGCAATACATGCATTGAATCCTCAGACATAACACATTTTTTTCAGTGGTTATATGCTATAACAAAAATGAACGTAAACTGGTGGAAACAATGACACACCATCAAAGCCTCCAAGGCCATACTCCTTTCAGTGTGTGATGCAAACATGCCAAGTCCAGAAAGGCTTCATTTAATACACATTAATCAACATTATGTTGAACACACATGAAGACAGCAAGGCATATATTCTCATTTGACCGTTGTCATTTCATTACCAATGTAATTTCCAAATAATTGCTCTAATGACAGATAGAATATTATTTTGTGCGGTTGAATCAGTTCTATAATTTGGGTGCCTCTTCATTCTGCCTTTCTATACGTTTACTAGAAAGCATTCTGTAGCATCCTAAATTATAGGTACACTCAAAGCAATCCCTATATTGTATCCTGCATTTTTCATTCAGATGTTGGAACCATTTCGGTCGGCCAGCTGTGAGTGACCGTCTTGGTTCAGCCTATAGACAGGAGTCAAATGTCTGACAGTGAGAGCACTTTGAGGTGAATGTATTTTGAAATGATACACAGAGAGGAGATATGATTGCCCCTGGTATGAACACAAGGTCAGAGAACAGCTCCTTCCCCTGAATGAGGGCAGATTTAACACTCTTCTCCTGCAACCCGACTGCTCTGGAGCCAGAGGGGGCTTAGGGGTAAAGGCCCAAGGAAGCTTGATTATACCCAGCTAGCACATAATGTTCTGAGAACCATATGTTTCTTAGAGCTTGGTGAGAGCGTGGTTTCTGGGAATGGTGCAGGATAGTTGCTTGGCTTTGGAACATTCTTATCACGTTTAAGGAATTTGACAAAATAAACTGTATTTTCTTCGTATTTCATTAATTTAACAATTTATACTCATGGGAATTGGCCTATATGGATACAAATGTTTTTTACAGAAGAAATATGAAAATGCATAACCATGGTAGCGATTAAAAGGGAACAGTTTGGAGATTATGGGAAAATGATTAGACTAAAGCTGAGGACAAAACAGTTAATCTGACACAATACTAAATCCAAACATTACACTGATGATTTTAAGTGCTAATTTAAATTAACTGTACTTTTCGCCACATTTTATGATAACAAAATCTGCAAATACTCTGGAAACATTCAGTAACATGATTTAAAAAATGACAAGGGTCTGAGTGAGAGGTCTAACTGGTGTATCCAAGTGGCTACACACCTCTCCAAAGTGTGCACAGTTCCTATGTAATTTCAATGCACTTCTATGACTCTATAAGGTGCTTTTTTGAGCTCTCCAGGCTGTGCTGTTAAGGAAGTATAGCAAGCAAACTTGTAGTTGTTTTGTTTGGAACACAGCCCTGCATCATGCCATCACACAATTGCTGTTGTTGTTTACGCATACTATAAATCGCAATCTGGTCAGGTGGGCATCATTTGAAAGCGTGTTATATTGCAAACATGGCTAGGTAAGTTACAAAATACAATCTTACAGTGTTTGGCTTTCACAAGGCAATTCAGAGAAGCAGATCGTAATTTTGGTGTTCATAGAATAGAGTTACGAGTGCATTGGTGTGCATAGAATAGTCACGAGACCAGAAGTATGTCGACACCTTCTCGTCGAACATCTCATTCCAAAATCATGGGCATTAATATGGAGTTGGTCCCCCCTTTGCTGCTATAACAGCCTCCACTCTTCTGGGAAGGCTTTCCTCTAGATGTTGGAACATTTCTGCGGGGACTTGCATCCATTCAGCCAAAAGAGCATTAGTGAGGTTGGGCACTGATGTTGGGCGATTAGGCCTGGCTCGCAGTCGGCATTCGAATTAATCCCAAATGTGTTCGATGGGGTTGAGGTCAGGGCTCTGTGCAGGCCAGTCAAGGTCTTCCACACCAATCTCTGCAAACCATTTCTGTATGGACCTCGCTTTGTGCACGGGGGCATTGTCATGCTGAAACAGGAAAGTGCCTTCCCAAAACTGTTGCCACAAAGTTGGAAGCACAGTATCGTCTAGAATGTCATTGCATGCTGTAGCGTTACGATTTCCCTTCACTGGAACTAAGGGGCCTAGCCCGAACCATAAAAACAGCCCCAGACAATTATTCCTACTCCACCAAACTTTATAGTTGGCAATATGCATTCAGGCAGGTAGCGTTCTCCTGGCATCCGCCAAACCCAGATTCGTCCGTCGGACTGCCAGATGGTGAAGCATGATTCATCACTCCAGAGAACGCGTTTCCACTGCTCCAGAGTCCAATGGTGGTGAGTTTTACGCCACTCCAGCCGACACTTGGCATTGCGCATGGTGATCTTAGGCTTGTGTGCGGCTGCTCGGCCATGGAAACCCATTTTATGAAGCTCCCGACTAACAGTTATTGTGCTGACGTTGCTTCCAGAGGCAGTTTGGAACTCGGCAGTGAGTGTTGCAACTGAGGACAGGCGATTTTTACGCGCTACGTGCTTCTACACTTGGCAGCCCCTTTCTGTGAGCTTGTGTGGTCTACCACTTCGCGGCTAAGCCGTTGTTGTTCCTAGACGTTTCCACTTCACAATAACAGCACTTACAGCTTGTGTGGCCTACCACTTCGCAGCTGAGCGGTTGTTGCTCCTAGAGCAGAAATTTGACGAACTGACTTGTTGGAAAGGTGTCATCCTATGATGGTGCCATGTTGAAAGTCACTGAGCTCTTCAGTAAGGCCATTCTACTGCAAATGTTTGTCTATGAAGAGTGCATGGCTGTGTGCTCAATTTTATACACCTGTCAGTAACAGGTGTGGCTGAAATAGCCACTAATTTGAAGGGGTGTCCACATTCTTTTGTTCTAGCTGCCGGCAGAGACTTTTATTGCAGTAATGTTGAAGGCTCTGGCTAGCACTACTTAGCCAGCTAGAAGGAGGAAGTAAGAAGCTAACGTTAAACATAGCCTACCTCAGCAGGAGCAAAAAATTGGCTTCTAAGTTCTCATAATACCTTTGCTTTACAGAGAGTAGGCTACTGAGACAGACAGTGTAGTTACTCCACAATACTAACCTAAATGACAGAGTGAAAAGAGGGAAGCCTGTACAGAATAAAAAATATTCCAAAACACTCATCCTGTTTGCAACAAGGCACTAAAGTAATACTGCCAAAAATGGGGCAAAGTAATTAACTTTTTGTCCTGAATACAGTGTTATGTTTGGGGCAAATCTAATACAACACAATACTGAATACCACTCTCCATATTTTCAAGCATAGTGGTGGCTGCATCATGTTATGGATGTTTGTAATCGTTAAGGACTGGGAAGTTTTTCAGGATAAAAAATAAACGGAATGGAACTAAGCACAGGCAAAAACCTAGACGAAAACCTGGTTCAGTCTGCTTTCAACCAGACACTGGGAGATTAATTCACTTTTCAGCAGGACAATAACCTAAAACACAAGGCCAAAAATACACTGGAGTTGCTTACCAAGCAGAGCATGTGAGCGGAGTGGAGCGGGAGTGAGCGGGGAGCGCGAGCGGACAGATTTTGGACAGAGCGCAGAGTGGCATTTTTAAAAGGACAGAGCGTCGCCCTATGTCCCGCTCCAATTTCGCTCTGCTCACACCACGAGTCTGAAGCATGCTCAAGCCTGACCCAGAATCCATCTGTGTCTTGCACAGTCATCAACAGTAGACTATTTTCAGTCAAAACTCGGCTCAATAATGGAGTTCACCAAGTACTTCAAAAAGGAAAATGAGAAGTCATACAGGTGTACTATTAATATAAAACTAACTAACAATGATAATGTGGTTCAAGAAAAAGAATGTGGTGACATCGTTTCAGTCAGTAAAGATTCATTTTGGAATCTAAAAAGACACATCTCTCGAAAACACGAAAGTGTGCTATGTGAACACGCTGGGAAGAAAGCAAAAGGTTAGCAAGTTGAATAGGGTAACTTGTAACAAAAGTGTAAAGTAAATATAGCCTAATAGTCAAACAAATTCGTTTTGTCATTCAAAGTAGGCGTAATATATGGTTTGTTTAATTTAATTTGTGTCGTCCATGAATTTGTATTTTATAGAGCAAGAGGAGCAGCAGCAGCAGCAGCAACAAGAGAAAAGGGTTGAGGAATTCAAAAGTTTCTTCACTGCACACAAAGGCCCAACCATAACAAGGGAGAGAAAAAGAGAGCTGGATGTAGCATTTAAAAAAAATGATTTACATGGACTATGAACCGCTGAGTAAAGGAGAACGCGAAGGGATGCAACACTTCGCCAGCGCAGCTCAACCGGGCTACACCCCCCCCCCATGCTACAACACCGTACGGGACACACTCATGCCACATGCCCTGGAAGAGATGGAAGCCAAACTGCAAGACCTACTGCAAAATGGTGATGGGCTCGTTCTGTCAGCGGACATTTGGACCAGTAGAAGAGGGCACAGCTTCCTTGGCATCGTGGCCAGTTTCATTGATGGAACGTTCCGGGGGCACACGGTTTTGTTGGGCTGTGAGCACATACAGGGGCACCATACCCCAGATCGTATTTACCAAAAGTATGAAAGTGTACTGAAATATTGGAACGTGCAACGACGTGTGATTCGGGTCGTCACTGACAGTGCCAGCAACATGATCAAGGCATTTAACCTCCTCCCTGGCACTGAAGAGGAGGCGGAGGGTGAAGTGACTGCGGATGCCAGCAGCAGCGCAGAACATGAAGAGGAGGATGAGGAACCACCTGCGCCCTCGCAAAGCCATGTGGAAGTGATAACCTCTAATGTAGAAACTATGATAAATCAGTACTTTACTGTGTCAAATTTACATCTGAGATGCCCCATTAACATGCTTCAGCTGGCGATCAAAGACGCCATTAACGAGCACGACAACATTAATAGGCTGTTAGTGAAAGTCGGGCACCTGGTGAAAAGTGTACGCAAGAGCACCCTGAACACAGAGGAAACCGACCAATTAGGTGTCCGCCCCACAAATGCCTGCGCCACTCGATGGAGCAGCCAGCTGCGGATGATTCAGTCGTTCATCCGGTTGTTCCAAAAAGACCCGTTATGGCAAAACAAACTCAAGTCTAATGTTGCTAACATCACCCTGAATCAAGTACGGCAGCTGACGCACCTTGTCAGTGTGCTGACACCACTGGCAGACCTCACAGACAAAATGCAGAAGGAGCTGGGGAACCTGGGGATGATCCTCCCTGCTGTCACAGAAATCAAATCCCTACTCACCGATGACACTCACGCTGCACTTTCAATGGGCATCGCTGCTTTTGCAGAAACATTGGCAAACAACGTGTCAATTCGCTATGCAATATACTATACTGATAAACATCTCATTTTAGCATCAGTGTTAGATCCCCGTTTCAAGACAGAATGGATAATCCGAGATGAGTCTGTATGCAACAAACTTGGGGAGATCCGCGACCTCCTCATAAAAGAAGTTGAGGAAATTAACGCTCCCAGCGGGACACCCGAGACAGACACCCCACCCGCCGCTGACCTGAATCCCGAGCCTGAACCAAAAAGAGCTCGCCTGTTCGGGTTATACTTCAGTGAGCAGCTACGCATAACCGGAGACGCCAAAGGTGAAGTTGAAAATTACCTCTCATCCCCGAGACAGAACCCGGACGCAGATGTTATTCGATTTTGGAAAGAAAACTCCACATCTTTTCCCCGCCTGGCTAAAGTAGCTCGCATTGTGTTCAGCATCCCAAGGGGGTCTGCGAGCGCAGAGAGGGTTTTCTCAGCTGCTGGCCTGCTGTCAAGAAACCACCGCATGAGTCTGAAGCCTCAGACATTGGCCAAACTTGTGTTCTTGAAGGTGAACTCAAAAGAACCGTAGATAAGGAAAGCAATTCATTTTTTTTATTTTAAAGTTTGACAATGGATATAAGCCAATTAAAATTTTAATCCACGTGCAAGCTGCGCAAAAGTTCAGTTATCAGAATTTTGGCCTAATAGTTAATTTACTTTTAAAACTTTGATGTATAGCCTGTATATTTTTATTTATATAATTAGGCCCATTGATTCGTTTAATTTTACAGGACTTTTTGTGTATATTCCTTCTTACATAGGCTAGGCCTAATTTGTAATTTGAAATCAAACATTTCTATTTGGAAAATGTTGTCGTTGTTCTTTGGGAGGTAAGGCTGTGGTTTAAGCTAAAAGTGAAATACATGCAGATTTTGTTCATTTTTTGGAGCGAGCGAGGGGGCGATTTGAGTGGAGCGCGATGCAAACTGCGTTGAGCGCTGAGCGATAATGAGCGGACTGGCCTGATGTGGCTTTGAGCGGGGGGAGCGGAGGGGTGAACAGCTCCGTGAGCGAGGAGCTGAGATTCTCACCGCTCCACTCCGCTCATATGCTCTGTTACCAAGACAACATTTTATTTTTTACTTATCTGTTTTTTACTATACAATGCTATTTCTTAAAATGGCATTGTTGGTTAAGGGCTTGTAAGTAAGCATTTCACTGTAAGGTCTACACCTGTTGTATTCGGCGCATGTGGCAAATAAAATTTGATTAGATTTTAATGTTCCTGAGTGGCCTAGTTACAGTTTTGACTTCAATCAGCTTGAAAAACTATGGCAAGACTTGAAAATGGCTGTTTAGCAATGATCAACAACCAACTTGACAGAGCTTGAAGAATAATGTGCAAATATTGTACAATCCAGGTGTGCAAAGCTCTTAGAGACTTACCCAGAAAGACTCACAGCTGCCAAAGGTGATTCTAACATGTATTGACTCAGGGGGTTGAATACTTATGTAATTAAGATATATTAGTGTTTTTTTTTTCCATTAATTGTTTACAAATGTTAGAATTTTTCTTCCACTTTGACATTACAGAGTGTCTTGTGTAGATCGTTGAGAAAAAATGACAAATAAATGTATTTTAATCCCACTTTGTAACACAACAAAATGTGGAAAAAGTCAAGGGGTGTGAATACTTTCTGAAGGCACTGTAGGTTCGAATCTCACTGATGCTGTGTCACAATAAATAATTAAGTAAATAAATGTTTTGCAAGACTAATGCCTAAGCAAATGAATGTCCATGTTTCCTACTGTATCTGTGCTTGGAGTTCAAAAAAGTTAACCCAAAATAAGATAGCAGTGTTATTAAAGTCTTATCGAAACATTCAGTGAAAATTTTAAGGAAGTTATTCAAAAACCTCCAAATAAGCTTTACATTTCGTTCGTAGAGTGTTAAGAAAATGTTCAATAAAAACCACAGGAGAACTTTAGTAACGTTTAGAAAACATTCTCAAAATGTTATTTAATTACTTTCACATAACCTATAATTTCCGTTAACAAAAAAGCGTTAATAAAAACCTTCCAGGACAACTTTCAAGGAACCAAAATAAAATGTTCTCAGAACCTCCCTGCAACCTACAAATAAACGTTTCCAGAACAGGTGAAATCTTTACTTCACTTTTTAAAAAAAAAACAATTCTACTGGTCAGGAAACTTATGGCTTCGTTCCCACAACCAATGCGAAACCCAAAACATACGTTCCCACAACTTCCAAGGAACCAAATGTGCTAGCTAGGTAATGATTGGCACCTGTGAAAGAGGGCTTGGGCAAGTGTGAGGACCATATCAAAGAGGATCAGTCGTGGCACACCGTGACCTGACTGTTATTAGGTGCCAAAATGAAAAGACCAGTCTACAGCTGCTTCAAGAAATCATTTAGCCAGTCACAACTGAGAAAGACATACAGTGCATTCTGAAGGTATTCAGACCCCTCGACTTTTTCCACATTTTGTTACATTACAGCCATATTCTAAAATGGATTAGATAAAACATTGTCCTCATCAAACTACACACAATACCCCACAAAGCGAAAACAGGTTTTTAGAAATTCTTGCAAATGTATTAAACATTAAAAACAGAAATACCTTATTTACAAAAGTATTCAGCCCCTTTGCTATGAGACTCGAAATTGAGCTCAGGTGCATCCTGTTTCCATTGATCATCCTTGAGATGTTTCTACAACTGGATTGGAGTCCACCTGTGGTAAATTCAATTGATTGGACATGATTTGGAAAGGCACACATCTGTCTATATAAGGTCCCACAGTTGACAATGTATGTCAGAGCAAAAACTAAGCCATGAGGTCGAAGGAATTGTCCGTAGAGCTCCGAGACAGGATTGTGTCGAGGCACAGGTCTGGGGAATTGTACCAAAAAATGTATTTAGCATTGAAGGTCCCCAAGAACACAGTGGCCTCCATCATTCTTAAATGGAAGAAATTTGGAACCACCAAGACTCTTCCTAGAGCTGGCCGCCCGGCCAAACTGAGCAATCGGGGGAGAAGGGCCTTGATCAGGGAGGTGACCAAGAACCCGATGTTCACTCTGACAGAGCTCTAGAGTTCCTCTGTGGAGATGGGAAAAACTTCCAGAAGGACAACCATCTCTGCAGCACTCAACCAATCAGGCCTTTATGGTAGAGAAACAGATTCTCTGGTCTGATGAAATCAAGATTGAACTCTTTGGCCTGAATGCCAAGAATGTCCTTGAGTGGCCCAGCCAGAGCCCGGACTTGAACCCGATCTAACATCTCTGGAGAGACCTGAAAATAGCTGTGCAGCAGCCCTCCCCATCCAACCTGACGGAGCTTGAGAGGATCTGCAGAGAATGGGAGAAACTCCCCAAATACAGGTGTGCCAAGCTTGTAGCGTCATACCCAATAAGACTAAAAATTCTAAAAACCAGTTTTTGCTTTGTCATTATGAGGTATTGTGCGTAGATTGAAGAGGAAAAACAACAATTTAATCCATTTTAGAATAAGGCTGTAACTTAACAAAATGTGGAAAAAGTCAAGGGGTCTGAATACTTTCCAAATGCACTGTATATATGGATCCTCTCTCTAGGCAAATGTATTTAATAAAGAGCCATCAAGAATAGTACAAAATAAATTCAGTATTTCAGAGTTCTAATTATTACCTGATTTTCTCCCAAGAACAAGGACCATTCAATCAGCCATTAGCTATTATTTATTGGCTAATAAAACTTGTTCTGAAAGAGGTAAAAAGCAATTACTGTATGCAGGATTTTTTTTTTTTAAATGCTAGGAAAGTTATGTGTGTTCTTCAACAACTTTGTTTTGCAAGCAGTCCTTGCAAGCATTCCAAGATCTCCAATAATTATTGCTCATTGCATTTTACCTCAGTAGTGGCTTTAGGAATAGGTAATGAACCACTCATCAGCATCTACTCTATGCCTGGTAAAGCTATAAAGACCATCCACCATCGAAAAAAGAGACATAAAACACTCTAAACAACCCCTCACTTACATCGTTATAGGTGCTGTATGGAACTTAGTGCAAAATATATCAGATCTTGACCGTCCAATACCCATTCCCCAAAGTGCAAAAACCATAAGTCCTTTCAAACAAATTTGAGATAAAATGCTACAGTGAGGGAAAAAAGTATTTGATCCCCTGCTGATTTTGTACGTTTGCCCACTGACAAAGAAATGATCAGTCTATAATTTTATGGTAGGTTTATTTGAACAGTGAGAGACAGAATAACAACAACAAAATCCAGAAAAACGCATGTCAAAAATGTTATAAATTGATTTGCATTTTAATGAGGGAAATAAGTATTTGACCCCCTCTCAATCAGAAAGATTTCTGGCTCCCAGGTGTCTTTTATACAGGTAACAAGCTGAGATTAGGAGCACATTCTTAAAGGGAGTACTCCTAATCTCAGTTTGTTACCTGTATAAAAGTCACCTGTCCACAGAAGCAATCAATCAATCAGATTCCAAACTCTCCACCATGGCCAAGACCAAAGAGCTCTCCAAGGATGTCAGGGACAAGATTGAAGACCTACACAAGGCTGGAATGGGCTACAAGACCATCGCCAAGCAGCTTGGTGAGAAGGTGACAACAGTTGGTGCGATTATTCGCAAATGGAAGAAACACAAAATAACTGTCAATCTCCCTCGGCCTGGGGCTCCATGCAAGATCTCACCTTGTGGAGTTGCAATGATCATGAGAACGGTGAGGAATCAGCCCAGAACTACACGGGAGGATCTTGTCAATGATCTCAAGGCAGCTGGGACCATAGTCACCAAGAAAACAATTGGTAACACACTATGCCGTGAAGGACTGAAATCCTGCAGCGCCCGCAAGGTCCCCCTGCTCAAGAAAGCACATATACAGGCCCGTCTGAAGTTTGCCAATGAACATCTGAATGATTCAGAGGAGAACTGGGTGAAAGTGTTGTGGTCAGATGAGACCAAAATCGAGCTCTTTGGCATCAACTCAACTCGCCGTGTTTGGAGGAGGAGGAATGCTGCCTATGACCCCAAGAACACCATCCCCACCGTCAAACATGGAGCTGGAAACATTATGCTTTGGGGGTGTTTTTCTGCTAAGGGGACAGGACAACTTCACCGCATCAAAGGGACGATGGACGGGGCCATGTACTGTCAAATCTTGGGTGAGAACCTCCTTCCCTCAGCCAGGGCATTGAAAATGGGTCATGGATGGGTATTCCAGCATGACAATGACCCAAAACACACGGCCAAGGCAACAAAGGAGTGGCTCAAGAAGAAGCACATTAAGGTCCTGGAGTGGCCTAGCCAGGGCGGCAGGTAGCTTAGTGGGTAAGAGCGTTGTGCCAGTAACCGAAAGGTCGCCTGGTTCTAATCCCCGAGCCGACTAGGTGAAAAATCTGTCGATGTGCCCTTAAGCAAGGCACTTAACCCTAATTGCTCCTGTAAGTCGCTCTGGATAAGAGCGTCTGCTAAATGACTAAAATGTAAATGTTAATCCCATAGAAAATCTGGAGGGAGCTGAAGGTTTGAGTTGCCAAACGTCAGCCTCGAAACCTTAATGACTTGGAGAAGATCTGCAAAGAGGAGTGGGACAAAATCCCTCCTGAGATGTGTGCAAACCTGGTGGCCAACTACAAGAAACGTCTGACCTCTGTGATTGCCAACAAGGGTTTTGCCACCAAGTACTAAGTCATGTTTTGCAGAGGGGTCAAATACTTATTTCCCTCATTAAAATGCAAATCAATTTATAACATTTTTGACATGCGTTTTTCTGGATTTTTTTGTTGTTATTCTGTCTCTCACTGTTCAAATAAACCTACCATTAAAATTATAGACTGATCATTTCTTTGTCAGTGGGCAAACGTACAAAATCAGCAGGGGATCAAATACTTTTTTCCCTCACTGTACTTTTCACAGCAGAGATTCAAGGTTAGCTTCAATGTTATTCTCTGTTAGATGGATCTGAAGAGCTGCCCATAGGGATCTGTCATTTAAATAGTTATTGTTCTTGTTTCGGTCTATCCCAATGGGGAATGATTGTGGGAAAGCTCTGTCAATGTTGAACAGTGGTTTGTTTTCAGAGCTATAATATGATCTTCTTCCATATGGCTCTCAAACAGCCTCAACTAAAAGGGGATGAAAATGTGGCTGCAGCTTTTAATCAAGAGGTGAAAAGATTAGGAGGAGCATGAGTTTTACCTCTAATATATAGTCATGTTTTACCTCTAATATACAGGTTCTGTCTCTTTGAGTGAACTCACAGTGCTGTTCTCCTTTATCTGCAAATGATTGAATGGAAGTGTTGTGCTTTTACACACAGTAGGTGTTAAAATAACAGAAAATATACTAAATCTGCCAACTGGCCCTCTGAATCTTTCACACTGTCTGGGGGAATGCCAACACGGCTTAGAAAGGTATTATCTGTTACCAATCTGATGAGTATACAAGCCAGCAAAGCTTTTAAAAATGATTTCAACAAAGCAAGACATTAGCCCTTGAACCATAATGGAGGTGGTTGTACTGCATTCACACCTAAACTCCCTTTCACCAATAACACAACGCTAGCCAAATGCTGCACCAGATCTCTCTGTAAAAGGGGTTGTCAATGAAGAAGAATGACGAATACTTTATTGATCTATACTGAACAAAAATATAAACGCAACATGTAAAGTGTTGGTCCCATGTTTCATGAGCTGAAATAAAAGATCCCAGAAATGTTCCATGCACAAACAAAACCTGAAGAGTATTTCTGTCTTTAATAAAGCCCTTATGTGGGGGAAACTCATTCTGATTTCTGATTGGCTGGGCCTGGCTCCCCAGTGGGTGGCCCCTGTCCAGTCATGTGAAATCCATAGATTTGGGCCTAATACAATTATTTCAATTGACTTATTTCCTTCTATAAACTGTAACTCAGTAAAATCTTTGAAGTTGTTGCATGTTGCGTTTATATTGTTTCAGTATACTTTCCTTAACATGGAACAATGTCAGAGCACCATTAAACGTTTTGTTTCTCTGGTAAGCAGGACCCAAATTATAGTTTGGTGATCAACCATTGGGTGTGGCTTTACCACAGATTGCACTTGAGGCCTATTTGCTGTATGATGATGTGTCCTTGTAGGGCATGATGTGACAGTGAGGACAGTGGGCACAATGGCATCAGATCCCTCAGAGATTATGGAGCAGTGTTTTCCGTGTCCTTGGTGCCCAGCTGCAGATGGGACTGTTCATTCTCTTTCTTTTTCATTCTCACTTCACTCATCACTTGAAGTTCCACAAAGCCTTGGCTGAATGAAATACTCATTGGGAGATGGCATTTTCCTTCTAGTCCTTTCAGAGAATTTGTGACCAAAAGCAAAAAATGTATTTGTGTCTCATCTGTCCCTTGTCCACCAACCCAGGTCTGGAATTCAATTCACTTTGCTTTATTCTTCATCACTAGTCTCCTTCCTCTGTCTACTCAATTTGTGCCAACGTCATGTGATGTACTGTATGTCTACAGTAGATGTCCGTATCCCATCCTTTCTGTCAGTATAGCCTTCTAATTTGCAGCCTCTGTCCTTCCAGTCTCTTCATCACCCAAGTCTTGGTTACCCTTTCCTCATTAACTGTGCCTCTCCTTTTGCCAATCCGCATTGGTCGTCCACTCCTATCCTCTTGAGACTGCTTCACTCATGGCTCCCACTGTTGTGTCTCGGAAGTCCTCTGCCCTTTGCACAAAGAGATCGATCACTTCCACCTCTCATTTTTGTCACCTTTTCTGTCCTCAGCTAAAAATACTTTTCACACTCAATTCATTGTTGCCACCGACCACATCCAATCCTCTCACCTTCCTCCTTTGACCCCTCTCCTTAAACTTAATCCTTCTTCATATTTCTGCCTCCATGTTTGTTCCTTCGAACTCTGACTTGTGACCTCTACCGACCAGAAACTGTGACCCCCAGACACTATCACCACAGCTCAGGGGTCAGTGGCCCTGCTGATCACTCCTACGGATGTGTTTCTAAAGTCACAGGCATTCTGGAATCCCTGGAACACTTGTGCACAATAAATGCTGATAGTTGTGTTATAAGGTTAATTTCTCTCATAAAAACATGACAGCTCCAAGTTGTTGACCTTTTACAGGGGTCAATAAAAGGAAATTGCTGGAAAGCTGGTGAGTCCATAGTATGACTCAAAACATACAACCCACCGAAAGCAATGCTTAAACTAAAGGTAGTACTTCAAGGACATATTCTATGGACCCGATACCAGATGTATGTCCAGAATGACAGTTTTATTGCATAGTCATGGTCATCCCCATTGTTCCAATAATATATCTCAGCAGTGCCCATTTTCCCCATTGATGGAATCTCACTGATGATCCTCTTATCTCCTTGACAACACTGAAACTAACAGATAGGGAAGGTGGAAGAGATGGAAGGTCACCGAAAATACATTTGTGACTCCTGAAATAACACGTTTGGATCTCATAAAGCTGCAATAATGGCAATAATCTCCAGATCAGTGGGCCATACGTATGCCCTTGGCAGCCGCAGAAAACAGTCTGTAGGAGCTAGGTTGAGACTATTATGGAGGCGAGGCCCTACTGAAGTGTCTCAATCAACAGGGAGAAGAAACTGATTCTAAGGGTTCTTGACCATGGATGAGTATCTAATGGAAGTGAGTCCTCGAACGCATGGACAGACGTTGAACTGCTGAGTACCACTAAGGCCAAGGTGTCATTAAGGGAAAGGATTATACTTAGATGACAGACTCTGTGGTAATGGCTTCAGTGTGAAGTGAAGGGTAAGCAACTAAGCGTTGCATCATGTTGAGGGTTTTTTGGGGATGTTGTTCTGACAGTGGCCAGACACCTGCTTAACCACCCCAGCTGATGAAAAAAACATGATGTGAAAAAACTACACATATTAAATCTGATCGCGTTGTAACGAAAACCGAGCAGTGATAATAATAAGCTCTGATGGGGTCCTCTTATGGCCCATCGATTTCCAATAGGCGAGATCATAGAGAGCTGGAGGGGTAATTACACTGTGCACGCAGAGGTCGTCCTGAGCAAATATCATTATCATCAGATTATAATGAAAGGCTGGCGCAGGTAGTATGAGGCGGGGTGAAGGAGACCCAAAGGAGAAGCCAGGGGAGAGGCATCTCTCACACGCCTCTGACCCCTCATCTGTTTCCACATCCCCACCTTGCTCCCGCCTCATCTGGGTGCCACCTCCATAGGTCAGCCCCTACATCACACTGACACAAACAAGGGAGACTCCAGGTCAGAGAGGCAGACCCATTCATCAGTTAGAGACAGGGCTGATGATGAAGAAGATAGCCCAGAGTTTCAACAAGATGAACATGGAGATGAAGAACATACAGAGGATGCATACAGAGGATGGGCAGCCATATTTTTGTTTTGACGAAATACAAACTGGCAGGAGGGTCTTCATTAATCATCCCATCATCTTTAAAGATACAGTATGTTATCTACTGTTACAACACACTTACAGTATAATGTGTGAAATACTGCATGTGTTCCTGTTTCATAAAGTGGGCTGAAAATAATTGCATCATTTCTCTAACTGTGCAGAATGTTTTGAAAAATACACATCAGGATACTGAGCATACTGTACTTTCAAACTGTCTTTTCATAGTTTCTGAGATTCATGAAAAGAAAGGGCATGACAGTTGAGCATGGCGCCCTCGAAAGCCAACTTTGGCTGTTGTTCATATCAAGTGCACAGAAGTAGATGGATGAATCATGGTTGACTGATAGAGCCCCAGCGTGTCCCCGTCTGTGGAGGCAGAGTTCCTGGGTGCCCGAGTGAGAGGTTACCATGCCACTCTGACGAGCCTCTGACGTCTCTATTGGTGGAGCGCAGCGTGGGAGCTGGCTCGGCCACCAACATTAACATAAACAAGCCGTGCTGCTAGGGTCCGCCTGTCAGGGGCTGTCACCGAGGAGGACAGAGGAAAGCCGCCTCTGCATTAACCTCCAAGCTTATCTCCCTCTCTCCTCGCCCCGCAGAAAAGTGGGGATTAGTGCTCAGTCAGGAATTGCTTTTGGGTCCTTGTCACTCCTGGACGATTATTGAACCCCCATCCCCAAGACTATTATTCTACCCTCCTCTGCCACTTTCCCTATGGGAGGGAATCCCTGGTGTTTCAAGTCATATTTTTCTTCCCCCGCGCCACCACTCACCCTTCTCTCCGTCGGCCAACCCACCTCCACCTCTGGTTGAGGATTTAGCAGGTTCCTGACATTCCTGCCTCAGTAATCTCCATGGCTGCCATGCCACCTCCGGGAGAGCCAGTCACTGCTTCAGCGTCACTGACAGAGACACAGCGTGAAGGGGAGAGAGACTCCCCTCGTTCACCACCTCCATCCTGAGTGCAGGCTGAAGGTTATCTCTGTCACAGGGGGAGAAAAGCTGCAGTTCAACTCCTCTTCCTCCTCCTCTTCTTCCTCCTCTGTAAACCTGAGTCTCAACCACCCAGTGGAAGGCTGTGGTGTGTGGTGCTGTGTGGTGGTGCTCCACGGCTATGTCTGCCTGCCTGGCTGTGTGACGCTGGGAGAGACTAATCCATATCTCCAGCCCTCAGGCCTAATCAAACCGACTGAATGTAGGATGGAGTCAATAGCTGCTTAATTACTAACGAGAGTAACGACAATAACAATCACATTCTCTCCCGGCCAAGATAATTAAGAGAGGCATGAAAGGCATACCAAGGGAGAGCTGCCTCTGAGCAAGCCAGTAATTAGTGCAGGAGCTGAGGAGGCAGCTTCTGGCTAAGATACATTAGACAAGGAGAAAACACCAGGTCAGTCCCTTCCATTTCTTCAAACTTCTTTGTGTCCTTTCAGGGTTCAGTGAAGAGACATAGTGCCAAACTGTGGCTAAGTTAAGCTACTTCATGTGTTCGGATGCAGTGCGTGCTGTTATTCAATCGTTGTTGTTTTGCTGTTTAACTTGCTTTTTCTTCATAGCAGCGGAGGCTGCAGTGCTGCCATGTGTGTCAAACCTCCTCCTCCTGTAGCCAGCCACTCTGGCGGCACAGCGTGAGACCCTGGGAAACACTCAATTTCTGTAATAGCCTGAAATGGAGTAAATATCACTCGGCCCCGGCGTTTACTCATTCAAGCTCTGTTATCGCTTGCTGCCTAATTTCCTGGTGCATCGACAAAGGCAGAGGGCGTTTCCTTGGAGAGGGAACCCTGACGTTTTACTGCTTCCCTTCACTTCGCGCTCTGTTCATTTCACAGCAATTATCCTGAGTCATTCCTTACATTCTGCCACAGAAACTCAAGGGAAAGACCCGGCCGCTAGCTAATTGCTTTGAAATGGAAATACAAAATAATCACACGGCTACTTTGTCAAAATGACTCCTGTAATGCAGCATTTGGCTGGGGAAATTGATCTGGGACTCCTTTTAATGTACAATTTACGACGCGTTCTCTGCCATTTCATGCTCAGGCCTTTTTCTTAAAATCCTTGTGAAATTCTGGCCTTGCTTGTTTCACAAGCTGCACTTCCCATTCCAGTTCATTTGTGTAAAAAAACGATATTTTAAGAAATGTTTCACCCTCTTACAAAGAGGTAATGTTGTGTCCTGGAGCAGGTTTCCCTTTTTGTTTAGTGAGTCTCAGCATGTTTCTGCCTCTTTGAAGCTGGGGAGTGCAGTGTGGATGGGTGGTGGGAGGCAGGCAGGAGGAGGCAGCTGCTGTGAATCTCCATGAGAGGGAGAGAGCGCCATTGTGAGAGGATCTGTGGAGAGGAGCATTATGGAGAAGCTCTGAGTCAGAACGAGTGGGGTGACAGGCAGGCAGGCAGGCAGGCAGGCAGGCAGGCAGGCAGGAGGATATTATGGGGATGGAGGTGTGTGTGCAACCCTGTTCTGTGGGCGAGAATAGAGTATCTACCGGTTACCAGATAATTATCGTCAGCTGTCCTGTCTCATATAGCATCACTCAACAGACAAATGTAATATACAGTACAGGGCTTAGAGAAACACTAAAGAAGGATTTGGTGGAAACGAAACAGAACCATCAACTATAAACCAGCTTGCAATCATTTAGAATGATTTGAACTGCTAAATGCAGCAAGACAAGTTATCTTCTATGAGTATGAGCATTTTATTTTGGTCAATAAAGACAGGAGATAGTAGTGGTCACACATAATAACATGATCAAAGCTGTACTACAGCCTAAGGCATATTTTAATACCTTCTAGAATAATACTAATACTATAACAATGATATAAACTTTAAGTGTTCCTGGATGGATATTTCAGGTAATTCTTTCTCTGAATTCCTTTTCAGACTGAGACTCTACAGAGGCTGCTTTATCTTATGTGGAACAGACACACTTTATCTTTGTAGTCTAAATGCACGTAAAGAAATGATTAAATATATGGTACAGAAACCAAAATGTCACAGTTGAGCTCCTTTTTGAAGCTTTGTGTAAAACATAAAGGCACATAAGAAATGTTAATGAATTGTCTGTGGAGTAGAAGATCAGAGGAGCCAAACGAATTTCATATCACACCTAAAGACCTGGCATTTAATTAAAGTGGCTTGAAAAATGGCTGCCTGGTCGGCTGACAATGGCTTCTCTTGAAGCAAATTAAAGAAATCAATTACTTCCTTGTGAAGGTGTAAAGCCAGAGCGCTGGAGCCACCCAGTGCCACAGAGAGACACCAGGCCGGGAAGAGAGGAGAACAGGGGGAGGGTAGAGGAGGGGGGGTACCATGCCACATCTGACTAGAGCTGCTGCTGCTGGAGTGTTTATCACGTCAACCTGTTACAGGCGGCAGAGCCTGAAAGGGCCCACGCGCTGGAATGGAGCTGCAAATCAGCCCTGGCTGCTGCCTCCTAAAGCCTTGCCTCCACTCTGCTGCTAGCTCACATACACCTCACTCACTCTTAGATCAGGCCTGTTACTTAAGCATCCGAGGCAGAAGCTATGCATGTAGAACACATAGTGATATGACACATATTCTTCCCCAAAGCTAATACACTACGGACAAATAACCAGCTAATAATATCCCATACAGCTACACAAAGTACAGACAATGGTAGATATACGGTTCAAGGAATGAGGTTTAGAGAATAGAAGAAATCTAATGTGAAACACCACCAGCACAATGAGTAGAAATGCATCCACAGTCCATCTTTATCTAAGAAATGGTCATCAGTCCTCAGATGAATCGTTCCATCCTAACTCAGTATACTGCTGGTCTGCACAACGCTGCTTAGGGGAAACAGAATGCGGCCTTCCTTAAATGTTAATCTCATTGTTATCAAATCAGTGTCATGAAGCACTGACAACAAGCAAACAGCTAATGCAATGCAATGGCATAACCATACAGTGAAGGTCATAGCCTTGTAGTTTGGGCATATATTCAGATTGATGAAGTGCTGACATGTACTTTCAACCCTTACAACGGTAACATTACAGTAATACAGTAATAGCAGCCGAGAGCCTGGGCAGAGTGGAACGTGTCACGTGCATGAAACATTAAATCAAAGCTGGGCGACTAGTCCTCGAGTGCGTACATCCTCCTGAACTTTAGCCTTGGGCACTTCCCTGAGCAACGTGCTGCCATTGGCAGTTAACTGGCCATGGTGAGTCTGTACTGTTACTGTAGGTTCCCGAGTGTAAGGCCTCCCAACAGCTGAGCAACAACAGCGTCCCTCTGTTTTGGCCAGGGTGTTTGACAGGTGTGAACATCTCTGCTATTTTCCTGTTTCAGTGGGGGCTCCCGTTGGTGAAAATGTTGTCAATTTCAACAAAGCCTCCCCTTGACATGACAACACCATGAGAGAGGTTGTCAGCTGCTGCGGGCCTGGCCCACTGTGGATCACACCCCATCAGATAGTGCCAAACATCGACAAGGGAGAGGGAGGAGAGGCAGGGAGGGGGTCTACTATGCTGAGCAATGCCGGCAGGGAGGAATAAGTATGAGAACTAATTGAGCTATGTTAGTGGGCAAAAAGCCTACATTCGACATCTCCACCTCCCCTGCTCCAAACCATAATAATATCAAATATGCAAAAACATACAAGTGATGCATCTATTGTTTAGTACACAGAGACCACATTTGACACTGTATCAGCATGAGCTATATGAATATGACACGTAATCCCAACAGAATTAACCATAAACAGAATTATACTAGTGGCCACCGGTCTGGCACAGTGGATACTGAGCTAAATGCTTATTTGTGTGTAACCTGATAGAGAGGGCCATTCATGCATCAAATGTCTGTTTACTTACAATTCAAAACACAGCGAGTGGGCTCTCTGAACATTGGCCTGTACTTGACCCCATGATTATCAGCCACCAAACAGTGCATGCTCAAACAAACAGCATGCTAGTCATTACCTTATCGATGAGTACTTGGAAATGAAATCTGGGGGAAATTGTTCAGTTAAAGACTGAACAAAGTAGGTTCATGACAAGCAATACCGCATTTAATCTAATGGAATGTTTCAATCAATAACATGTACTGTTTATCTCTTGTAGAAGACAGAGAGCTCCAACTACCAGATGGGTGGACAGACTGGAAATAAGTTACAGTGAGGGAAAAAAGTATTTGATCCCCTGCTGATTTTGTATGTTTGCCCACTGACAAAGAAATTATCAGTCTATAATTTTAATGGTAGGTTTATTTGAACAGTGAGAGACAGAATAACAACAAAAAAATCCAGAAAAACGCATGTCAAAAATGTTATAAATTGATTTGCATTTTAATGAGGGAAATAAGTATTTGACCCCTCTGCAAAACATGACTTAGTACTTGGTGGCAAAACCCTTGTTGGCAATCACAGAGGTCAGATGTTTCTTGTAGTTGGCCACCAGATTTGCACACATCTCAGGAGGGATTTTGTCCCACTCCTCTTTGCAGATCTTCTCCAAGTCATTAAGGTTTCGAGGCTGACATTTGGCAACTCGAACCTTCAGCTCCCTCCACATATTTTCTATGGGATTAAGGTCTGGAGACTGGCTAGGCCACTCCAGGACCTTAATGTGCTTCTTCTTGAGCCACTCCTTTGTTGCCTTGGCCGTGTGTTTTGGGTCATTGTCATGCTGGAATAACCATCCACGACCCATTTTTAATGCCCTGGCTGAGGGAAGGAGGTTCTCACCCAAGATTTGATGGTACATGGCCCTATCCAAAGTCCCTTTGATTCGGTGAAGTTGTCCTGTCCCCTTAGCAGAAAAACACCCCCAAAGCATAATGTTTCCACCTCCATGTTTGACGGTGGGGATGGTGTTCTTGGGGTCATAGGCAGCATTCCTCCTCCTCCAAACACGGCGATTTGAGTTGATGCCAAAGAGCTCCATTTTGGTCTCATCTGACCACAACACTTTCACCCAGTTCTCCTCTGAATCATTCAGATGTTCATTGGCAAACTTCAGACGGGCCTGTATATGTGCTTTCTTGAGCAGGGGGACCTTGCGGGCGCTGCAGGATTTCAGTCCTTCACGGCGTAGTGTGTTACCAATTGTTTTCTTGGTGACTATGGTCCCAGCTGCCTTGAGATCATTGACAAGATCCTCCCGTGTAGTTCTGGGCTGATTCCTCACCGTTCTCATGATCATTGCAACTCCACGAGGTGAGATCTTGCATGGAGCCCCAGGCCGAGGGAGATTGACAGTTATTTTGTGTTTCTTCCATTTGCAAATAATCGCACCAACTGTTGTCACCTTCCCACCATGCTGCTTGGCGATGGTCTTGTAGCCCATTCCAGCCTTGTGTAGGTCTACAATCTTGTCCCTGACATCCTTGGAGAGCTCTTTGGTCTTGGCCACGGTGGAGAGTTTGGAATCTGATTGATTGCTTCTGTGGACAGGTGTCTTTTATACAGGTAACAAGCTGAGATTGTATAAATGACACCTGGGAGCCAGAAATCTTTCTGATTGAGAGGGGGTCAAATACTTATTTCCCTCATTAAAATGCAAATCAATTTATAAAAATTTTGACATGAGGTTTTCTGGATTTTGTTGTTGTTATTCTGTTTCTCACTGTTCAAATAAACCTACCATTAAAATGATAGACTGATAATTTCTTTGTCAGTGGACAAACGTACAAAATCAGCAGGGGATCAAATACTTTTTTCCCTCACTGTACATACAATTTGAGAGAGTTTCACTGTATTGTTTAGTGTGATTGTATCCTTAGTTGTAATCTCTATGTGGTGCAATAGTATTACATGGGCAGCAGGGAGTGCTAAAGACAAATAATTAACTTTTCCACAAGATTTAAAAAAAATAGAGATTCCCTGTGGAAATTATCAACAGAATTGTGTGGGTCATATAAAGTTTCCCTGCCCCTGAAGTTCAGTGTGTGTTTTTTTTATAAAGTTCTCATGGCAGAGATCTGAGAGTCTCCCTTGGTCTCAACAGTCCTAAACGCTCCACCAAATCTTGCTGACGTTGGACTAGCTTCCTGCCATCCAGGACCTCTATACCAGGCAGTGTCAGAGGAAGGCCCTCAAAATTGTCAAAGACTCCAGCCACCCTAGTCATAGACTGTTCTCTCTGCTACCGCACGGCAAGCGGTACCGGAGTGCCAAGTCTAGGTCCAAAAGACTTCTCAACAACTTCTACCCCCAAGCCATAAGACTCCTGAACAGCTAATCATGGCTACCCGAACTATTTGCACTGCCCCCCCACCCCCACCCGACCCAATCTTTTTACGCTGCTGCTACTCTGTTAATTATTTATGCAAAGTCACTTTAACTCTACCCACATGTACATATTACCTCAACTAGCCGGTGCCCCCGCACATTGACTCTGCACCGGTACCCCCCTGTATATATAGCCTCCCTACTGTTATTTTATTTTACTTCTGCTCTTTTTTTCTCAACACTTTTTTGTTGTTGTTTTATTTTACTTTTTTTATTTAAAAAAAAAATGCATTGTTGGTTAAGGGCTGGAAGTAAGCATTTCACTGTAATGTCTACACCTGTTGTATTCGGCGCATGTGGCCAATAAAATTTGATTTGATTTGATAACGGATGGAGTTAATATGAAACAGATACTGAATATGAATGAGGTAAATGAGAGCTGATGAATGTTATCCCTTATCTCCGTGAAGATTAGATATTTCCCTTGAAGTCCCACCAAGGACAAATAAAATAACAAATTTGAAGTGCTAGCTTGTCAGGGAATTTGATTGACATTGATAAGGTAGCATCATAAACCAGTGAGTGATATACAGTATAGTGTCTGGAAGGGTACATGATTTGAAGTTAAGCGCTAGAAAGACAGAGGCCACAGACAATAGTTTTGTTTGGCTGGTTGTTTGTCCATGGCCATGGTGACAAATTCCAAATCTAAAAGGATATTTAGCACTAGCCCGAAATCAAAAACACATTGAGGAGTGAGTTATTAAAATTAATATGTCTATATTAGAGCAACGTAGCGGGAGTGATACTTCGGTGCTACTCCATATGATTCAAGGTTGCTGCGTTTACGTTAGGGGAACGAAGCGGGAGTGATACTTCGGTGCCACTCAATATGATTCAAGGTTGCTGCGTTTACGTTAGTGGAACGTAGTGGGAGTGATAGTTCGGTGCAACTCCACACGATTGTTGCTGTGTTTATGTTAGGGGAACGTAGCGAAAGTGATACTTCGGTGCAACTCCCTAAGATTCAAGGTTTCTGCGTTCACGATAGGGGAACATAGCAGGATTGAAATGTAGGTTCAACTCCATACGATATGATATGAGGCTCTGTTCACGTCTGGTGAACTGAGCAGGAGTTAACGACTTTGGTGAAACTCCACATGATTATTGCATTTCCATTTCCTTGTGTTGCATGATTAGCCTATGCAAATGAAAGAACCAAGGACACGGATGGTTCCTTGATGTTATGGGATTCTCTCTGGTGTTTACAGAACAACTGAGGGGTATACTACCTACATAGCTAGATGTACCCAGGCTTTTCTGAAATGATCTAGCTTCAGTTTCCAGCTCAGGCTTCATCCGTACTACGACAGTGGATATTGCTCATCCGCCTGGCGTGTATGTCTCATTGCAGCCTGCAGTAGCCGCACGTGGCTAGTCGAACGCTGATCTCTTCATTGAGGCAATACTGAAACGTTTAGTCAGTGCCACATTTTATTTTTTTGCCGAAATCATGAAATAAAAGTTATCTTGCAAATTCAGCAGGCTATGCTGTGAAATTTTTATTTTTTGCCGAAATCATGAAATAAAAGTTATCTTGCAAATTCAGCAGGCTATGCTGTGAAATAGGCTATTAGATGTGTTGTATTTCTTTCATTACCTATCGTTAATGCCGTCTTTTTCCCCACTCCTATCAATAAAATAATTGTATAACGTCATACAATAGTTTTACTTTCAAATGCATCCTGCCATTACTAAATATGTAATGTGATAGGTATTTAATATAACTATTTTTAACACACAAAAAACATTTGATTAATAAAATATTGAATCGGTCGTCATTGTCAAATGAAGGTAATGACTACACAATGTTTGCAAGAGGTTGGGGATCTGATTTCTGGATAAATGGAGTTATGCCGAGGTTTACATTGTATGAGGTAGACGGTAAACCGAATGTAATTGTTTTTAATGAGAGCCTGGCGGTGAATGCCATCAGCCGCCACCTGTAGACGGGATTTGCCGCCAAAGTTAAAAGTTTGCAATCTGCTGTAGCGCTGTTTTCTATCGGATGTTGATTTGCACTGTTTGTTTTGTGGAATCACCATAGCAACGCATACAGTGCTGGCTTGCTTTTGCCGTCACCATCTTTCTTGCTTTCTTCTCCGGGTATGCCGACTGGTATGACGGTTTTTGCATCCCTCGTCTAAAAGCAGCATTAGCCCTGAGTTATGCTGCATTTAGACGAGGGACGGCATTTACCGTCGTGCTCTCATTGAAAACAATGACATCCGGTTTTCCATCTACCGTCTACCTCGTACCATCTAAACGCAGCATTATCCTGCCCGAAGCAGGTTAATTCTGAAGCATTCGTTGCCATAGAAATGTACCTGGCTAAAAAATGAGGCACTTTCGTGGTATCGGGTGTCCCTAGTTGAACAAAGTTACCTCGCTAACTCAACAAAGTTACCTCGCTAACTCCTCAAACCAGGTACCTAGTATACCCTCTGGTGCTGTGAGATTAGGATATCAGGTTTCAAGGTTGCTATGAGATTAGGATAGTTATGTCCTTGTGCTGTTCTTGTCTATCAATGTTATGTATTATGTCATGCTTTATGTTTTGTGTGGACCCCAGGAAGTGTAGCTGCAGCTTTAGCAGTAGCAAATGGGGATGCTAATAAAATACTAAATTAAATAGTAAATACTATCAGGGTACGGTCTCCCTAGAGACTGGAGTTCACTGATGAAGAAGTATATCCTCTCATTTTCTTCTCCATCTTCTAGGTGTCAGATTGATCATGTACCGTCCACACTCAAGGTGAAATCCATACGTGTCATTCCCCTTTGTCAATTATTCACTAGAAACTCAGAAAGATGGATGGACAGACAGATGGACGGACAGACAAAACGGACCCCTTTGTCAATTATTCACTAGAAACTCAGAAAGATGGATGGACAGATGGACAGACAGACAAAATGGACGGACGGACAGGCAGACAAAGTCCATGAACATAACGGCCAAGCAGACAGTCTTGTTTACAACATTCTGGAACTGATTGAATATCTTGCAATCACAATAAAAGAGAGTTCAGGATAAAAAATCGGCTGGTAATTACACAGAACATAAAAACATAATCAAACACCATGCAAAAATGTGCTGAGCAAACGTCCATCTAATCAACTAGATACTTTATGATCAGATAAAATGATGAAACTTTGCTCTCATGCTGCTGGCACAGGGAAGGGACATGTGCTCAGGTGTAATGGGAAGGGGGGGAGTCTTTAGGTCTGTAACGGTAAGGTGCTGGAGTCGGTGTATAGCAACAGCCTGCATACCCAAGGATAGGAGTAAAGTGAAAGACTCAGCTCTGTGTCGTACCCACTATGTTGTGGACAGTGAGTCTCTGCCTCCTGTTGGCCGCGTCCTCTTCAGGAGTACCGCTGGATAGATACAGCACCAAAGGCCAGCATAAAGTACTGCTCATCTCCTTCGATGGCTTCAGGTGGGACTACGACCGCGATGTGGACACGCCAAATCTGGACAGAATGGCCAAGGACGGGGTCAAGGCCAGATATGTGACCCCACCTTACCTCACCATCACCAGTCCCACACACTTCACCCTCCTAACAGGTACCTACTGTAGATCGATACCCAGGCACAACCCTTTTCTACAGGCTCCAAGAGAGCAGTGATTCTGTGGAGGTTCATGTTCATGTCACGGTGGTCCTTTTTTTCTCCAATTATTGGATCACAAGTCATTCCCAGTTTAGTTTATAAGAATTGTGAATGCGACTGGAAAAAAGGAATTAACTGTAATTCAATGTCCCAGGGTCCAGCAGCTTTCAGAGTTGAGTAAGATGATTATGTTGGGAAGGCTGAAGGAGGAATTTATATTTTCCTTGACAGAAATACTCATTTTTGACTTTTGAATCATCAGTGCCAGTTTAAAAGAAATGTAACTTCCTTGAAATTAAATTCCTTTAATCTCCAGTGTTGGTCTTAAGACCTTGTCCAAGAAGCGTCATGGCACTCACAGGCTATACATTTGATAGAATTTGTAATGTGAATGTGGCAGACTATGAATATTGAGAGATTGACAGTGACTCTTTTCAGGGCGCTACATTGAGAACCATGGGGTGATCCACAACATGTGGTTCAACATCACCACCAGTGAGAAACTGCCTTACTATGCTACACAGTTTAAGAATGAGTGGTGGGACAACGGCACTCTACCCATCTGGATCACAGCCCAGAGACAGGTCAGAACAGCAGCACTAGATGGACCTTCATCCTAAATCATTCCTGCATTTGCTTTACAGTAATACAAATGTCTGTGTATATACAGTTGAAGTCGGAAGTTTATATACACTTAGGTTGGAGTCATTAAAACTCGTTTTTCAACCACTCCACACATTTCTTGTTAACAAACTATAGTTTTGGCAAGTCGGTTAGGACATCTACTTTGTGCATAACACAAGTAATTTTTCCAACAATTGTTTACAGACAGATTATTTCACTTATAATTCACTGTATCACAATTCCAGTGGGTCAGAAGTTTACATACACTAAGTTGACTGTGCCTTTAAACAGCTTGGAAAATTCCAGAAAATGATGTCATGGCTTTAAAAGCTTCTGATAGGCTAATTGACATCATTTGAGTCTATTGGAGGTGTACCTGTGGATGTATTTCAAGGCCTACCTTCAAACTCAGTGCCTCTTTGCTTGACATCATGGGAAAATCAAAAGAAATCAGCCAAGACCTCAGAAAAATATTGTAGACCTCCACAAGTCTGGTTCATCCTTGGGAGCAATTTCCAAACGCCTGAAGGTACCACATTCATCTGTACAAACAATAGTACGCAAGTATAAACACCATGGGACCACGCAGCCGTCATACCGCTCAGGAAGGAGACGCGTTCTGTCTCCTATAGATGAACGTACTTTGGTGCGAAAAGTGCAAATCAATCCCAGAACAACAGCAAAAGACCTTGTGAAGATGCTGGAGGAAACAGGTACAAAAGTATCTATATCCACAGTAAAATGAGTCCTATATCGACATAACCTGAAAGGCCGCTCAGCAAGGAAGAAGCCACTGCTCCAAAACCGCCATAAAAAAGCCAGACTACGGTTTGCAACTGCACATGGGGACAAAGATTGTACTTTTTGGAGAAATGTCCTCTGGTCTGATGAAACAAAAATAGAACTGTTTGGCCATAATGACCATCGTTATTTTTGGAGGAAAAAGTGTGTGCGAGCAAGGAGGCCAAAAACCTGACTCAGTTACACCAGCTCTGTCAGGTGGAATGGGCCAAAATTCACCCAACTTATTGTGGGAAGCTTGTGGAAGGCTACCCGAAACGTTTGACCAAAGTTAAACAATTTAAAGGCAATGCTACCAAATACTAATTGAGTGTATGTAAACTTCTGACCCACTGGGAATGTGATGAAAGAAATAAAAGCTGAAATAAATCATTCTCTCTACTATTATTCTGACATTTCACATTCTTAAAATAAAGTGGTGATCCTAACTGACCTAAGACAGGGCATTTTTACTAGTATTAAATGTCAGGAATTGTGAAAAACTGAGTTTAAATGTATTTGGCTAAGGTGTATGTAAACTTCCGACTTCAACTGTATGCATGTACTGTGTGTGTGTGTGTGTGTGGATGTGTTTAACTATAATTGTGGGACCAGAAGTCCCCACAAGAATAGTAAACCAAGAGAAATTTGACCAACTGGGGACATTTTGTTGGCCCCCATAAGGTCAAATGCTATTTCTAGGGGGTTTGGGTAAAGGTTAGAATTAGGTTTAGGGTTAGGAGATAGGGTTAGGAGCTAGGTTTAGGGTTAAGGTTAGGTTTTTGGGTTATGGTTAGGGTTATGGTACGGGTTAGGGGTTAGGGAAAATAGGATTTTGAATGGGACTGAATTGTATGTCCCCACAAGGTTAGCTGCGCAAGACTGTGTGTGTGTGTGTGAGACCTCTCTTCATCCTAATTTTGTCCGTACAGGGCCTGAGGGCTGGCTCTCTTCACTTTCCTGGCACGCAATCCACCTACCAGGGAGAGACCCAGACGGTGAAGGATGTGGAACCACGGTTTTATGACTACAAAAACGAGACTAAATGGCGAGAGAACGTAGAGAAGGTGATGGGCACCTGGTTCAGTGAGATGGACCTGGACTTTGTGTCACTGTATTTCGGGGAGCCTGACGGCACAGGCCACAAATACGGGCCTGATTCCCCTGAGCGGAGGGAGATGGTCAAGCAGGTGGACAGAACAGTGGGCTTCATCCGCAGCTTGGCTGAACGAAACGGACTCGCCGATAGTCTCAACATCATCATCACCGCTGACCACGGCATGAGCAATGTGTACCGCAACGGCCTGGTGAAGGAGATCACCCTTTCCAGGATCCCCGGATTCTCCTTCAGAGATATAGCCTTTCACCTGGTGGACTTTGGGCCCTCTGGGATGCTGCTTCCCAAGAAGGGCATGCTGGATAAGGTCTACAACGCCCTGAAGGGGGCGCACCCTCACCTTCATGTCTTCAAGAAGGAGGAGATGCCTGAGCGCCTTCACTTTGCTAATAACAACCGCATCCTACCCATCATTCTCTTCTCTGACCCTGGATATGTCATCAACGGGGTGGGTTCATAGCATGTCTCTATAGTATTTTGTAATAGTTGTTTGCTTAAACAAATTAAGACGTTTTTGTTAAGGGTTTCCATCACGCACAGAACCAATTTCATGCACACAAAAAGTGAAATGAAGGCATACTTTAACTTTTGTGAGACTAAACATGTATATTGTTGTAGACTTTCCAATTCCATGCTTTACTGTGAATTACTGATTAGAGGATTGGCCTCAGTGAACATAGTATGAGCAAAGAAGCTGGTTTAAAAATAACCATGCAGCCTATACAGTATATTTTCAGGCATCTAGAATATTCTATCACTTCTATAATATACAGTACAGTATGGCACATCCTCATGCATCCTCCTGCATGCATTATGAGTATTCTGATAACATGCCATATTTCAATGGACTACAAACATTGAAGGAATTACCAAGTGAATTTGGCTTGTAGCGATGGAGAAAATGGAATATTTTAGACCGGAAAACTCTAATCTTAATACATTACAATTTTAATCAAGTGTATTACCACCTTCCCAGGATAATCCAGGTTTGGCTGATGGCATGCAGAGGTCTCTAATTCTTCATGAAGCTATTCATGCCACAAAATTCAACATTAGCATTTACATTTGGCTCAACCCTGCTGCCTGCAACTTTACCACTTAAAGTGCTACATCACTCCATTGAGTGACACCAAATTTGATTCTCAATTTTGCATACGAGAGATGGCCACTACACATCAACATACTGTAAAACAGAAATAGCAAAATGGCTAAATTACAAATGTCTTCAAATGCTATACTGACAGTAACCCACCAGAGGTACTGATTACACATGAACGCATATAAACTCATTGAAGGCTGTGGTTACAGTGAGGGTATCTGGTGGAGTTCAGTTGACCTTCAGTGTAATGTCTGATTATCAAAATACACAAGTTCAGGGTATTTGACCCTCTTGTGTCATCTCCTGTTTACGGACCCTTTGTTTAGAAATTTCAAAAGATGCTCCTCTCAGTTTTATCAAAGCAAATGTTATACATGTTCAGCGAAGGGTTACGTAACATCTATGGTAATTAGCCTACCTTCTCCCTGTGTATCTAAATATATCAGTGTATTTTCTGTGAACAAAGTTAAGATAAAAAATGTGTCCGTGTAACTGTATCGCTTGCTGTTCATACAATCCATCGTAATATCCATTT
Organism: Coregonus clupeaformis; assembly: GCF_020615455.1. NCBI lineage: Eukaryota > Metazoa > Chordata > Actinopteri > Salmoniformes > Salmonidae > Coregonus > Coregonus clupeaformis. Next base: position 70,604 of record NW_025534065.1, read on the forward strand.
CATGATCAAAGTAGTCATCCTGAATGACCAAAGGAACTATGTGATGTTTAGGCCTCTTTAGTTTATGAAAGGATTCCCTCTTAACCTGGTTAACAACAGTCATTTTAACAGTATGCGTCTAATAATGGAGAACAGGGAAATTCTCCCGTCTCTGTTCTTATAAGCACTGAGCAGATTTCATGGTTGCGCAAGCAACACTTTCCTTCAGTTGGTCAACATCTCCCTCTGCTGTCCAGTTGAGAGTACATCATAGAAAGACAAGTTGGACTTCAAGCTTCCCATTATGATGATCAATATGAATTGCAACATTCTGAATATTCATGATTTCACTTCTCCTACTCTAAATGGAGTCCTACAGATTTGATCACCCTGACTCTTCTTGGCTATTTGTCTCTACAGTTCCTCCCAGTGCAGTTCAACACAGGGGAGCATGGCTTTGACAACGAAGAAATGGACATGAAGCCCTTCTTCAGGGCTGTGGGGCCGGTGTTCCAAAAGAACCTGGAGGTGGGCCCCTTTGAGACAGTGAACATATACCCCTTGATGTGTCACATACTGGGCATCAAGCCTGATCCCAACGATGGCCACCTGGATGCCACAAAACACATGCTGATCTCTGCCACAGAGGGTGAGTTTATATCAGGCTAATGACTCTGCACTCCCTATGGCCCACAAAGTGTGTTCCTCCAACACCTGCTCCTTCATTACACAGCCAAAGTAATCTATTGTCTAACGTAATGTATATAGAATGTACAAATATGCAACACATAACAGAAATGTCAAAATTGGATAAAAATTAGATGAATAATGTCTGTATTGTCATTCAGACACATCCATGTACACAAATCAAACGATATTACATTTGCATTACGTCTTGTATTTCAGACCTCCATCAGGACATAAAATCAAATATCTTTGTTGGATTGGCAGCAGTGGCTGGATTTCTTGTTGTGGTCTTCTTAGCGCTTGTGTCATTTAATGCATTCAAGAAGGAGACAAATGATAGAAGGTATGTATGTCTGCATATGTATACAAATCAATGGGAATTGGAAAATGTGAAGAAGACTTGCCTGAACAATCTGATATATAGAAATGTGTGTAATGTACCTAAGGGGTGTTTTCCCCTTGGATACCAATTTGTGAGCATGTAATAACTGATACAGGCTTAGATAGTTTTATTCAAAGGTTAGAAATACGTTTTTGGGGGCTGACCCTAACGTAGGACCTAACATAACTGATACAGGCTTAGATATTTGTTTTATTCTCCTAATGGTTAAAGGGCAAAACAAGTAAATACGTTTTTGGGATGCTGATCCTAGATCTGTAGTTAAGGGCAACTGATACCTCAAACATACAGTATTAAAATAAACAAGCACAAGGATATTTGCCCACTGGTGAGTAAATAGTGTTGCAAAATGTTTTGCTATAAATGCTTTATTTATTTTGTTTACTGTCAATGTTGGATTCCGTCAGTCTCTCAGCTTCTGACACTGTTTCTTCCTCTGCCATAACTCAAGACAATAATGGACTGATTGGAAGCTTTCTATAGTCAAGGTGTAATCCCTAGAGACAGGTAAACAAACTGAATGATTCGAGCAGTGGAAACAATCTGTCAGGGGTAAAAATAAAAAGGACATGTCAAGTGCTCTATCTGTATGTTAATACACTTGATGGTCAGGCTAGATATGGGCTGTCAATTAGGGACAGAGACTCAGATGTTTTGCATGCTGGCTGAGCTCCGGATTGATCTCAATCTGTTCAAGTCCTGTTGCTGATTGTAACCAGCGGGGGATACTGACTCTGCAGAGGCCTAATTGGATAACATGGTGCAGATAGGCTACATAAAGTTCTGTAAACCTGAATGTTTGGGTATTAATGGTTTAAACATGTCATACTATTAAGTCATGCCACTGGTTTAGTCCTCACACTGAATGTGAAATTTACATTTTAGTCAACATAATCAAAGTCCTGCTTATTGCATGGTAGTGAATGATATATCAAGAAAAAGGCTGTATTTCTGTGCCTGCCTGCCTGCCTGCCTGCATTGAGGATTCCTAACTTATTCTCAATTGTCCAGAACGTATCATTCTTTCCTATGTTTCAGCTCTGAGAAGTCACTGCCTCCAGGAGGAAAGGAAGAGACACACCAAACTGCCCTTTAAACTGCACCCCAAGTGAAATCGTTTGCCACTGACATCTGAAATGGATAAACAAAGGGACATCACTACTTATGACATTATTATGGACATACTCTCGAAAAACAACCTTATCACAGACTAGTGCGCCCTCTCCATGTTGAGACTGACACCATGCAGACTGATCAGAGATGTTTTTTTCCTTGTGAATGTAAGCCCATACAGTCACCATGCCACCTGGGACAACTTATGCTTTAGCAATTTGCTAAAAGGATGTATTCTCTAAACAACTGATTGGTGTCATGATACACTGATGAGATCAGTAGACTACAGCTACAGTAAAATAATACACAGCTAATCTGAAACTAAATCTCTGGACAAAACACCAGTTCAAAAACTTGACAAATTGTATACTCTGTGTGACAGTAGTGCAGACATGCATTTTATGAAAGTTATGTTTAATTATAAATCTATTTATCTGATTTACAAGTTATCTTTTTCGAAATCCTGACCATGAACAAAATAATTGTTTGTGGTTTTGTTCTGGATGGCAGTGAGTGAGTGAATGGACCTATTCCAGGTTTGTGTATAAATAAGTTATATAAATAAAGGAATGGAAATACCTTTCAACATTCTGAATAGGTCCTTTCTTTCTCTGTTTAGGAAAACGTCCTGTACATTAACACATACAGTGGCTTGCGAAGGTATTCACCCCCCTTGGCATTTTTCCTATTTTGTTACCTTACAACCTGGAATTAAAATAGATTTTTGGGGGGTTTGTATCATTTGATTTACACAACATGCCTACCACTTTGAAGATGCAAAATATATTTTCTTGTGAAACAAACAAGAAATAAGACCCCAAAAAAGAACTTGAGCGTCCGTAACTATTCCCCCCTCACTTGGGGTATGTCTCTATAAGCTTGGCACATCTTGCCACAGGGATTTTTGTCCATTCTTCAAGGCAAAACTGCTCCAGCTCCTTCAAGTTGGATGGGTTCCGCTGGTGTACAGCAATCTTTAAGTCATACCACAGATTCTCAATTGGATTGAGGTCTGGGCTTTGACTAGGCCATTCCAAGACATTTCAATGTTTCCCCTTAAACCACACGAGTGTTGCTTTAGCAGTATGCTTAGGGTCATTGTCCTGCTGGAAGGTGAACCTCCGTCCCAGTCTCAAATCTCTGGAAGACTGAAACAGGTTTCCCTCAAGAATTTCCCTGTATTTAGCGCCATCCATCATTCCTTCAATTCTGACCAGTTTCCCAGTCCCTGCTGATGAAAAACATCCCCACAGCATGATGCTGCCAGCACCATGCTTCACTGTGGGGATGGTGTTCTCGGGGTGATGAGAGGTGTTGGGTTTGCGCCAGACATAGCGTTTTCTTTGATGGCCAAAAAGCTCAATTTTAGTCTCATCTGAGCAGAGTACCTTCTTCCATATGTTTGGGGAGTCTCCCACATGCCTTTTGGCGAACACCAAACGTGTTTGCTTATTTCTTTCTTTAAGCAATGGCTTTTTTCTGGCCACTCTTCCGTAAAGCCCAGCTCTGTGGAGTGTACGGCTTAAAGTGGTCCTATGGACAGATACTCCAATCTCCGCTGTGAAGCATTGCAGCTCCTTCAAGGTTATCTTTGGTCTCTTTGTTGCCTCTCTGATTAATGCCCTCCTTGCCTGGTCCGTGAGTTTTGGTGGGCGGCCCTCTCTTGGCAGGTTTGTTGTGGTGCCATATTCTTTCCATTTATTTATACATGATTTAATGGTGCTCCTTGGGATGTTCAAAGTTTCTGATATTTTTTTATAACCCAACCCTGATCTGTACTTTTCCACAACTTTGTCCCTGACCTGTTTGGAGAGCTCCTTGGTCTTCATGGTGCCGCTTGCTTGGTGGTGCCCCTTGCTTAGTGGTGTTGCAGACTCTGGGGCCTTTCAGAACAGGTGTATATATACTGAGATCATATGACACTTAGATTGCACACAGGTGCACTTTATTTAACTAATTATGTGAATTCTGAAGGTAATTGGTTGCACCAGCTCTTATTTAGGGGCTTCATAGCAAAGGGGGTGAATACATATGCACGCACCACTTTTCCGTTATTTATTTTTTAGAATTCTTTGAAACAAGTTATATTTTTCATTTCACTTCACCAATTTGGACTATTTTGTGTATGTCCATTACATGAAATCCAAATAAAAATCCATTTAAATTACAGGTTGTAATGCAACAAAATAGTCAAAAAAACACCAAGGGGGATGAATACTTTTGCAAGGCACTGTATTTCTTGACATGACCTTACAGACATATTTTATATGCATTGTCATTTAATAATATATCAACTGGATTTAAAATGGTGATTACTAAGTGTTTAAAAAAATATGTGAAAATACAACACATGTAGTAACAAGAGAATTATCAATTAATAAAAAATTAAATGGAAAATCTGCATTTTAAAATGTTATTTACACTGTAAATTATGCCAATAAACTATCAATACAGGTCATCATTATGCTAGTGAACATTACCAGAAGAGTAATACAATTACAATAAAGTAACAGGCCTGACTAAAGACCTTCCATTTTAAATAATAGAAAAGGTATTGGGTATGGGGGGAAAGATAAGCAACTGTTTAATTTTTCATACAAGGCTTTCAGTCACATATTTTCTGGGGGGAAATCCAATAGAGTACCACAGTATGAGTCATTATACCCATAAAACCTAGCGGTCAAACAGGGAAATGGTTACTACTCCTGCCTCCAGTAGTTGATCTAGAAGTGTTGGAGAGACTACAGAAAGATAGGAAGGGTGTTGATCCACCTGATTTCTTTAAGAGACGTCTGGAAACTGTGTATCAGGATTTTGTGGCCATTTACACAGATGGTTAAAAAGATCCAAGGACAGGACGTACTGGATCAGCATTTGTAGTGCAGGAATGTGGGGTGGAAGTCAGGAAATGTATTACAGATCATCTGGCTGTATATATGGCGGAGCTGATGGCCATACTGTTGGCCTTGCAGTGCGTGGAGGAAGTCAAACAAGACAGAGTAGTTATTTGCTCTGATTCATGTGCAGTGTTAATGAGTCTCCAGTCCTTTAGCTCACTTAGCAGACAATACCTGCTTTATGAGGTGGTACAAACCCATGGCAGGATTAAACAGATGGGTATACAGATAAGATTTACTTGGGTCCCAGCCCATGTGGGGGTGGAGGGGAACGAGGCAGTAGATGAACAGGCTAAACAAGCACTTAGTAGTGGGGATGTTGATGTTGAAGTTTCAATGAGCAAGGCAGAGGCAAAAAGACTGATATATACAGTAATGGTGCAGAGATGGCAGGAGCAGTGGAATAGAGATAATAAGGGAAGGCATTTATTTCAAGTACAGAGGAAAGTCGGGGAGGGGAGGACGGCAGGAAGGGACTGAAGAGAGGAGGCTATTTTTACAAGATTAAGGGTGGGACACAGCCAGTTGAATAAGACATTAAATGGGATAGAAAAGCATCCAACAGGAAAGTGTGATTATTGTCAGGAAACAGAGACCGTGGAGCATGTATTGCTACAGTGTGGGCAGTATCAGAGGGAAAGAGAGAGGATGAGATCTAGTATGAGGGAGAAGGGGATACAGGAAATTAGTTTAAAGAGTATATTGAGTAGAAAGTCATTAGATATAGTCTCAGATATTTTGTTATCTTTTTTAAGAGCAACGGGCCTGGCAGGTAGGATTTAGTTTCTCCCTGTCTCTGGCCCACACTCCAGTACAGTAGGTGGCGGTAATGCATAACGTTGGATGCCAACTGCCGATAAACCCCACTGAAGAAGAAGGGAAATGGTTCCAATCGTTTTCCACCATTCATTTTTCCCATAGTTTTATTTTTAGAAACACTTGAAATAAGGGTTGTGTTTTGTGTAGGCTTACCCTGGCGTGAAGTTTTGATAAATGTGTAACTCTCTCTAGGACAAGGTGACTTTATCAATATATTCGCCTGTATCCCCCCAAAAAAATATGAAATGCTAATTAGCTGCTAATGTGGCTATCATAAAGAACTACAAATGCCATGATGATCTGGACGAGACTGCCGGATTGAGGCAAAGGTAAGAATCTCTGGATTAACTATCTAATTTTAACTAAATGTAGTAATTAATAAATTGCCAACATTTCTTTAAATTGACAAATTCTGTGAACTGTCTTGTGCAAGTTTTAAATTGACACAATACCTGTTAGCGAAGGTGTCAGCTAGAGATGATGTGCATGAGCTTGAAGGGCTATGTAGTCTTGCATGATGTCTACTTTGATGCTAATTAGCATTTTCGAATCTGAGAGTAAATAGAGCCGAATATATTGATAAAAGTCACCTTGTCCGAGAGAGATTTATATGGTTATCAAAACGTAACGCCAAGGTAAGCCTACACAAAACACAGCCCTTATTTTAAGTGTTTCTAAAATCCCCTATGGGAAAAATGAATGGTGGGGAAATGATTGGAACCATTTCCCTGTTTGACCGCTAGGTCACCTCCACTGTGGGGCTCTATCAATAAACCACAACAGAGAGGAAGACTGAAGGGAGAGAGTTTATTCCACCCAAAATCTGTCCACGAAAATAGGCCACGAAGTGAGGAATTTTTGCATGGGGGTCAATGGGTCAATGAGAGTGTCCAATTTGGTCAACAAAAAATGTAATTGCTAATTTGCTACATGAGACTTATTTGATATAATAGAAGTTTCATAATGGTTAGGTTGTTAGGAATTCACTGATATAAGTGGAAGCACCTGGCATTTCAGAAACAACAACAAAAATAAAACGACTTCATAGTGTTGTTCAGACACGTATCTGCCCTTCCATTGGCTAGAATGGTCCCAACTGATCTCGCCTCCGCCCTCCTCCCGCCTGCCTTCGATCTTTGAGGACATGTATTTCCACTGTTTGAGCGATCACTCGACTATCTTGTCAGTATAATAGAAAATCTTTGACCGCAATATATGAAAACGATTTGATTGGTCACACGTCGAGGTGTGACGTTTACAGGGACGGTATCTGCCATGGGACAAGCTTCAAGAATGCGTTTTCTTTCCGCCCTCTTTTCCATTCTTTTCATAAAATACTTTAGAGTAGGCAATAGCGAACATGGAGGAATTGAGCGCCGTAGGAGAACAGGTTTTCGATGCTGAATGCATCCTCAACAAACGACTAAGAAAGGTTAGATGTTGTGAAATATTATTTTCTCATATCCAAAATATTTGCTGCTCACAGTTTGGTAACGTTTTGCCCTCTCTATTTTCGCAGGGAAAGTTGGAGTTTCTTGTAAAGTGGAGGGGATGGTCATCCAAGTAAGTACAAGTGGTGCTGCAGCTGCGAGAGCAGCCTCAAACAATGAAAACAACAACAACGTGTCGGTTTTTTGCTTCACTGTTGTAGTAAAATGATTCATACAGTCCCTAACTTCGCTCAAAAACATGCTGCCCGTGAAACCGAGAAATTCAGGTTTTACGCTTGCCTCCTGCTATTGTTGTTGGTTTTAACTTTTGGAAATTAACCTTGTTAGTTATGCAAAACAAACAGATCGTTTAGGGTCTCCCGTATTAAATATATGCTGGTTTGTCTGTTTTACATTAGGCTACACAAACTAGGCTATAGAAACTCTCAAATTTGATCAGTCGCTTACTGGATCTCTAGCTAATGGTTTATCAATCTAGCTTTATATTATATGCTTTATTGATAAAGAAATTACAAGTAGGAGTTGGTAGAAGTTTGGGGTGGGAAACGCATGCCGAGTCTCTCACACATCCCACAAATAAAGTGTCAATTTGCTACACTTTCCTACTCTTTGAGATGGTTGTTTAAATGTATATGATTATGTGGTAGTTTATTTAATGCCTAACGTGACTCGGTAGTATACATTGAATTTCCGTGAATCAGTCTTTCTCCCCTTTCGAGCGCTCCAGCTGCCTGCGCGTCCTTGCCACGGTTGCCCTTTCCCTTGTCCCTTCTGTTTCATTGTTGCGATTAATCCCATCATCAATGGGCATTCTGCCTGTCACTCACACCCCGTTCTTAACCCAAATCCTCACATTGCTGTCGGATTCTGCCAGCGCCGTCGACTTGGTCAAATGTTATTTACTTGTGATATAAACACGTAAAAGTGGCCGGTGGAAATGATATTGTGTTTGCCAATTCGCGATCTCTTTCTACATTAACTCAGTATTGGCCCTCTTGAGATTCACTGAATCATGTGAAGGCGGCAGATCCTACACACTTGGCTTTGAATAAACTTCTCTCCTTCTTATCTTCCCCCTTTGCTATGTGGTTAAGCCTCCCACTCACAGCTCTTTGCATATGCCTCCTATCTCTACACTAGGTTACACTAGGCCTCCTTTCTCTAATCACTATGTTGGTTACACTGTCCTCCCATCTCTACACAGTCACTAGGGTATAGGTTATACTAGGTTTTCTTTCACCAAGAAGTAAGTGCCACCTGCAATGTAGACATTAAGTGATTTTAGTGTGTTGATGAACATATTTTCCTTTTGCTTCAGGCACAATAGCTGGGAGCCCCAAGCGAACATCCTTGACCCAAGATTATTGGCTGCATTTAACAAGAGGTGAGTTTCTCTTTGCCCAGGACCTCACTGAGTGAGCTATCCCCTATATCTAAACAATGCCCACTGAAATGCTCCAGCAGGCATTAATAGTGCACCATTCAAGCCAATGTGGAGCCCACAGATATGCATACGATCTGTGTTTTCAGGCTGTAAGCACATCGATAAGCCTATTTAGGATATGAGTTTAGGTTTTCCCAACCCTTCAAGTTTTATTTAACGGGCGTTCTGTTCAATATACATTTCATATAAAAATACATGAAACATTTTGTATTGGTAAGGGGTAAAATAATGCATTTGTAAAAAGAAAGAAAGTCATAAGTGCCAGTTAATCTTAACTGAAGCAGGGAAAATATTTCATTTCAGATGTATACTTTACTTTGCAAACATCCATTTGTAGAAGGACAACAATGCTATACAAGAATATACAGCAGGAAGTGAAGGGGTGGAACAAAAACAGGAACCAAATTTCCAAAAGTGAAAGCGTATCTAATGTTTTCAGATGAGCATCTGGGGAATTTTATTGCCAACCTCTGATTTGTTTTTGCCAAGCATTGGGCGTTTCAAGACCAGACAATACTTCACGAGATGTTACTGACTTGCCATGAGCACACAGTCCTCAGATGTCTCTGTCAAGAAGACGGCTACAAGTCTAAGGTTCACAGTGTATATGTTTGGTGATAGAATACCCTCTCCTCGGATGGTTGTAAAAACCCTCAACAGTGCTCGCTCTGTATCCTTGACTCCTGCTCTCTACTTCTACCATAACTACTGCTGAAGACTGTTTCCTATTTTTTGTTTTTACAGTGAACAAGAAAAGGACATTCTTATCTGCAAGAGAGGGAAAAGGCCAAGGGGGAGACCTCGAAAAGTTGTGGTATGCTTTCCTCAAGACCTTTACAAATATTGATAATATTTTCTACCAAATATGTCATATAATGTAATATCACTTCTCTCGTCCTCATTTCAGGAAACTGTGCCTGAAGTGTCAAAGTCAAGCAGCTCTTCTTCATCGTCGTCATCTTCGTCTGGCTCATCATCGTCATCTTCCTCTTCATCCTCTTCCTCCTCATCAGATGATGACGACGATGATGACAACAACGATAGAAAGGCAAAGCCAGGTCCCAGAACACGAGAGCTCCACCCTGTCCCTCAGAAGAAAGCACAGATTATTGTGGCCAAGCCGGAGCCCCCGAGGAAGAAGCGAGGGCAGGAAAGCACTTCCTGCAGAGATGAAGGCCATCCAACAGAACAAGGGCCAGCGCAAGATCATAAAGACAGTTGCCAAAGACTCCCCTGCAGACCTACGAGGTGGAATCAAGAAACCCTTTCACCCACCCAGCTTCACCTTCATGGGGTTGAACAGCAGAGGCCCTCTGAGTGTCCAGGGCAGATGTTCCCTGGCCCAGGGTGGGACTACTAAAAACTCCATGAACACTGCGGGCTCTGGCCGGTCAAATACCTCAGCTTCTCCCTCTATCAACCAGAGATCCAACCAGAGCAAGAGTCAAGCTTCTGGCTTCAAACTGTCGGTCTCTGATGTGGGCAGTGGAGCAGGTTTGGACTTAAAAACAACTGCAAGCAAATCTCCTGGAGTAGCAGCGTTGAATTTGCATAACTCCAAACTCTTAACCAGCAATGGCAGCCCGCAAGGAGCTTCTCCGCCACCACTGGGCTCTCCCAACAGGCAGAAGAAACCAGATGCCCCTGGGCAAACACCACTGCAGCAGGTACCCAATAACAAAGCTGCTGCCCCTTTCTCCACTCCTAAAGGCCCTGCCAACCAAGCTGCAAGCCTTCAGGCACTAAACCTTCAGAGTGTGAACAAATCAACACAAGGCAAAGGTACTCCTGGCAGTGGCATCGCGCCAGTGTCCAACCTGCGAAGCACCGCCAACCCAGCACGGAAAGCCACAGTTGGTCAGTGTGGTCAAGAGCAAAATCTTGTGCAGAGTCCTGCCACGCCTGGTGGACAACAGCCCAGAAAGAGCCAGCCTGGAGTTGATAAGATCAAAGCTGAGGAGACCAGTGAAGTGGGTGCCAAGGCAGAGAGGCCTGAGAGGCTGCCTACAACAAGGGCACAAGGGAGGGTTGAGAAGAGCAGTGTCCAGAACCCCTCCGCAGAGGCCAGAGACATCCAGGGCAAGCGGAAGAGATCTGCCTCCAAAGACCGTGGCAAGCAGGCCAAGGTCCTCCTGAGTGAGATGAGCACTGGCGAGGAGAGCACCTCAGACTCTGACCAGGATTCCCCCTACCCAAGTAACGGTCAGGACTTGGCCATCTCAGTCCAGACCGGCCAGGACTGGAAGCCCACTCACAGCCTGATCGAGCATGTGTTTGTCACTGACGTCACTGCCAACCTGGTCACTGTCACAGTCAAGGAGTCCCCAACCAGTGTGGGCTTCTTCAACATACAGAATTATTGACTGAATGCCGGTAATTGAGCTGCCTAGCAAAGGGGCTGCAAAGTAGACAGCAGAGGCCTTAAGTGGGGTATTGAATGAAGTATACAAGTTAGAGCAGTGTTAATGCACATAGGTTTGCTGCAGTGATGCAAAGTTTCCCCTTCTCTACAATGTATTAATCTGAAATCTGCGGACTTAAGATGTGTTCGAATACCCATACTAACATACTGTATACTACATACTTAATGAGTATATACAATTAGTTCATTTTAGTATACTGTAAACGAATGGTATCCTTACAGTTGAGTGTACTAGCGCTTCGCCTGTCTACCGGAAGTTGATGCTGTTGCTATGCAACCTCTTGCTAGCTTGTTAGCATAAATTACAAGCTAGACATTTTACGACTTCGGGTGTGTTCGTAAATTCAATCTGGAGTGCGCTCTGGGCGTTCGTAAATTCAGAGCGTTGTCAGATTGTCCGTTCGTAAATTCGGAGCGTTCAGAGTGCACACTGGACGCTCTGGCCGAGGAGTAGGGTTGATCTGAGCATTCTGACCTCACAACAGCAGTCAAGCACCCAAGCTTTGACTTAGCTTGCTAGCTAGTCAAGCACCCAAGTAGCTTGCTAGCTACTTCCAGACACAAATGAGAGAACACCTCACTCTGACCTTTTTACTCGCACTAGCAGAGCTGGTTAGGCTGTTTTTATGTTATCCAAAGCGTTGGTGACTGTAACTGTGCTGCTGGCAACAATTTAATTATGCTTTTTTGCTGACGTTTACTGGCACACTCAGACAAGAGTGCTCTGAAATCGGAGTAGATAGCCAGAGCGAATTAACAATGACAATTGAGAACGCACAACGACTATACCACTTAGCTAAGCTAAGAATGACATGTAGTTAATGTACTGGCAAGTTTGATGTATTAGTAGCCAAATAACGTTCGGTAGCTAGCTAACATACTGGTACTTACTGCTATAATATGCTGCGGTTCGTAAGGATAGCGTAGCTAACAAATTGTCAGCCAACATAATGTGTAACGTAACTTATTTGAAAAGTCATTACTTTATTAAATTGCTCAACATTTTACTTAACATTTGTCATAATTAGTTTAAGCAATGAAATTGTATCCGCTCTCGTCGGACTTCGGCTGCATATTTTCCGCCATTTTCTTGAAATCTGAAAACGTTGTGAAGCCATGCCCATTTTCTGAAGAATTGTATTATGGGCCCTAAAAGCACGGAAATAGTGTCCACTGCTTGTATACTTGGTATTTTGGCGAATTTAGTACGACATCCGGGAACTTTTGGCATACTAACTATATCCATACAATGACCAATTAGCGTACTACATACTCAATTTATGTCACAACTACTACCATTAGTATGAGTATTCGAACACAGCTTTACTCTTCTTTTGCTTTGCTCTGTTAGTAAGACAATATACTTTTTGATATATTGTACACATGCAACAAAACAAGCTAATCAACTGGAGTAAAGCGTTGCCCTAAGGGAACTATTCAGGCCAGGTGTAAACTAGATTGGTCGCTAGTTTGATTACAAAGTAGTAATGCAATGTCATGACCATTACAATCAATTAGCCAATTCACATTAGTGTAAAGCACCGTAGTCTTATGAAGTTTAAAATTCAAATGAAAGGACAAATAATAGCAACATATTTCCGTTATGAAAATGTTGTAATTACTGGAAGAGCTCTGTCTCTCGAAGCTATAACATTAACAAGGAGGTTTGCAAGGCAAACCCGGTGTTGCATTGAGGACCAAGTTATCTCATCAGTTGAAAATAAGTTTCATTCCTCAGTGCAGCCAGTCTATCAGTGAAGTATTCCACCCAGGCTGGAGTACGAGGGAAGAAGATACACTATCTCTGTTCTTCCCTAGTGCTCAGATAAGACCGGTTAGTGGCCGAGGCTACTCCTCCTCTCCCTTCAGTTCTGTGCTCCCACAACCCCACTGGGGCATTCACTGGCGGCTGTATTCCAGTCAAAACTGGTGGTTATTGTGGACGAGCCCAGTGAATAATTGCCGGTATAGATATGGCAGGATGATGATGGACAGCACACCTGACGTGACTCCTCCCGCTACCCCAGCCAGAGTTCCCCGAGGGGCCTCTTCCTTTGTGAGCGCTGAGGGCAAGCACTCAGGGATTTCACTACTGTGGGAAGGGTGGAGGCAAAGGAAACCCAACAATGAACTAACTGCCTGGTATTGTTTTTCCCCACAGATTGAGTATTTTAGCAGCTGGTGTTCAAAGTGTAGGCCTAAGATGAAATGCTCGATATTTTCCTTTGTTACATGCAATGTGCACACACACCACAATCTCATTTTACTCGCCGGCATGGGCTCAGGAGTTAGGCTATGCTACCCGCAGAAGGAAAATGTGTTTATCTGATGTAACTGAAAAGAAACCACAACGTCTACTGTCTTTCTGCTCCCTAGAGAGGAGTTTAGCTACACAGCACTTCAACTGAACTCCCCACTCTAATCATACTATGCATACCATGCTTTAAATGTTTTACTAAAATGAATCAACAAAGGTGTTACCCCAAAGAAAGCTAACGTGTCAGGTTTGCAGAGAAGGGTGGTTATTCTAGTGCATCTGTTAATTATACACATAGGTGGTAATCATTGCTCCCTACTTGTTTAAATCTTGCCACACAGATTCACTGTGTGTCTGAAAGTGCAGTTGTGTTGTAATATGATGTTGCTGATATGGTAGTGTATTGTTTTAACAAATACAACAAGATATATTTTTAGTGAGAATTCTGGAGAGACTTCACAAGATTTTAGTGTGATTTGCCCCTCATACAGATCAGAGTAGCTAGGCATTGACCAGACATGTTTATTCTTCAACTAGATTTACAATACATACAGATTTACGGTCAAACTGACTAGACTAGGACCAGCAACCTTTTAGGTGCTTGTATTCAGTTGTTTATGTTGATGGTTTCTATAAGCTTAAACACTATTTGAGGCTTTCTGGACCCTGGATTTGGAAAAATGTTAGCTCAAATATGTTCATATGCAGACATTATTGACAGGATTAATCGAAAGCCAAAGTGATGGCAGCAGAACTGAGAATGAAGCCATGAAGGAAGACAAGGCATTGTGCCTTGATAGGTGAGAAATGACCCTCATCCACAGGGTTTCATTTGACAATTTATGGGATTCAAATTCCTTGGGGAGCAGGATGGGGCAATTACAACTGGATTGCTTTGATAATTAATTGTATCTCACATTTGACATTAGCTGGAGCCAGGCTACAGACTCCTGTAACAGTGGTTTTATGTTGTTTTCCTCACTCCATTTCTCAAACTGTCAAGTGAGGGACTGAGTGAAGGCGTACAAGAAAATACTATTGTTGGGCTGTGGTCTTTTATATGTTTGTAATCTTCTTTTGATATACTAACCATTTCAACTGAAGGCTGTATTCTTCTAACTATTTATTTAAACGAGGTCGTCAGGATAGGGCAATGTCACCAATTTTTGTATTGTGCATGTTGTCGTGATATTAACCTTAATAAATAGTACTTTCTTAATAAGTCTGGTCATCATTTCTGTTTTCACTAATCATGTTAGGGGTGGCCCTTAACCCTCAACTCATAATGACAATGCAAGTCATACATTTTCTGTTAATTTGCCTTAGTATTAGAAATTCTGCTGAATTGAAATTGCCAATAAGAGTCTGAATTAAATGAGTAGGTGCGTGTGTGTTACAAAAATACTATTTGAAGGCGCCTCCAGGATATAATGCAGTTATTCGTTCAGCCACTAGATGCTGCTGTTGCCTTTCAAACGAGGCCCATTCAGAATGGGCTACAATGTTTCTCCCCCTGTAGGTGTAACAGATGGATGGGCAATCACACTCATGAAGTTGTGAGACTTGCTGTTCCATTTTGTAACCACATACTCACATTGTTCCCTCTGACAGATTAAATCACTACCAGGTTTAGCTCCTAATTGATCCAATTGGAAATATATAATTTATCTTCATGGGGATGTGTGTCTGGCTGAGCTAGTTATAGTACTGTCATTAAGGGTGTTCTAATCTACAGCCCCCCTCCCCCTCTATGTGCCTGCTCACCCTGGTCACATATTCCCAGGCTTTAGTTTGAACTTCCACTACAACAACACAAATACCCGATGTTGACATCACATGTCTATCTCCTCTGCCCACCCCTCACAATAAAAGCTGGCTTCTCAAAGCCAAAGAGTAAAAAGTATGTGCTGGAATAGCTGGGTGATCTCAACATGATTGAGAGTGTCACGGTCTCTCCATGCCCCCAGGCCTGAAACCTTGGCGTTACCTTTGACCCCACTCTCTCATCTGAGTGTCACATCAAGAACATTGAGATGGTCTCCTTTTTCCATTGCCCTTACCCAACCTGACGAAGGAAAACGGATACACACCTTTGTGACAAGCTGACTGAACTAACTGTTACCACTATTCTGTGTCATTAGTTCCAGATCCATGCACACATTTAAGCTGGTTCAGAACTCCAGCTCAGAGCTCAAGCTCAGAGCTGAGCCAAATCCCCAATTCTGGACCCATATCACACCTACAACAGCACTGGTTTCCTATCAAAGAAAGGATTGATTCTAACTTGGACATTCCTGACAGTTTCCAACTCCACTACCTCTCCAGTTGCCAGGACTGAGACAACTCTTTATTCACGACGGAGGTCACAAAGAACCTGATAGAGCTATTGATTGTATAAAGGATGAAGTGAACCAGGAGGTTTGGACAGAAATGATCTAACAGCTGATTATCAAACTGTCTGAATGCATCTAAATGCTACAAGAAAAAACATCTTCAAAATCACTAGCCTATGACTTTTATCCGAAATGTCAAAACACAAAAGCATAATTTATTCAGTATTAACTTTACTTGCTCTCCTACAACTTGTTTGCATGCCAGAATCATTTCATGAGCACACGTGAGCAAACTGAACAACACTTGTTCTCAAATTAAAAAATATAATATTTTGGATGTTGCCGTGTCCCATTGGCTTATCTAATTCAATTCAAGCTGAAGGCCCTGGGTCACGCTCACGGGAGGAGCAGACACTTGAGGCAGTATTAGCTCCTCTACCATGAAGCCAGGAGTGTAATGTTACGTTACGTATCTCCAGTGGAGTGTCACCCCGTCTCCTTGCTGCTTAGGTCTATTAACACTGAGTGGACAGTGTCACACTTGACCCGCGGGTGGCATGTGACCTGTAGCCGTGACTGATAAGCAGAGTGTTCTGTGTTCTCTGTTCCACTACAGATATGGATGGGGAGGTCACACGGAGGTGCTCTTCCTGGAGAGTCGCCTTTCACACAACACAGAGACATAAGTCAGTATTTCAGGAGTCACAATGGCTTTATGGCTCATACATCATAGTGACTACATAAAGATGACTTGGGTTTAAGTCTTAGGGAGGTCAACGCTGGTCAGTCCCTTTGAGTATTGGGCTTAGGGTGTAATACCAGGCTAACATACAGTGCTCATTGGTCTGCATGCATACAAGTGTATGACTGGCTAATGCAGGGATTGTTACTTTGGCCCTCCCTAGCCAAGAGGATTACACCCTATACTTCATAGTTTTGTTTGGCTGCACTTTTAAAACTAGTGTCTAAATCTGTAGAACATTCCCAACCCATTGTGCTTAAATCTATTATGAGTGAGTTATGGACAGTCAAAAGGTCCACGTTAATGGTCCAATGCAGCCGTTTTTATCTCAATATCATATAATTTCTGGGTAACAATTAAGTAACTTACTGTGATTGTTTTCAATTAAAATGGTCAAAAAGAAACAAAAATAGCTTCCTAGCAAAGCGCAATTTCTCAAGCAAGAATTTTGCTAGGACTTTCTGGGAGTTGTCTGAGTGGGGAGGGGAAAACGGGAAAGTAGCTGTAATTTGGCAGAGAGGTTTGGAACTCTCTTTCTTATTGGTCTATTAATTAATTTACCACCTGGTGATGACACCAGGCAGTCCAAAACTCCATCCCACCAAAACAGTCAAAAATGTATTTTCTAACAGCTCTTACACTAAAAAGGGCATTATCATCATTTTCACAATATTATACATTATATATACAAAAGTATGTGGACACCCCTTCAAATTAGTGGATTCGGCTATTTCAGCCACACCCGTTGCTGACAGGTGAATAAAATCGAGCACACCGCCATACAATCTCCATAGACAAACATTGGCAGTAGAATGGCCTTACTGAAGAGCTCAGTGACTTTCAACATGGCATCGTCATAGGATGCCACCTTTCCAATAAGTCAGTTCGTCACATTTCTGCCCTGCTAGAGCTGCCCTGGTCAACTGTAACTGCTGTTATTGTGAAGGGGAAACGTCTAGGAGCAACAACGGCTCAGCCACGAAGTGGTAGGCCACACAAGCTCACAGAACGGGACCGCCTAGTGCTGAATCACGTAGCACGTAAAAATTGTCTGTCCTCGGTTGCAACACTCAATACCAAGTTCCAAACTGCCTCTGGAAGCAACGTCAGCACAAGAACTGTTCGTCGGGAGCTTCATGAAATGGGTTTCCATAGCCGAGCAGCCGCACACAAGCCTAAGATCACCATGCGCAATGCCAAGCGTCGGCTGGAGTGGTGTTAAGCTTGCCGCCATTGGACTCTGGAGCAGTGGAAACATGTTCTCTGGAGTGATGAATCATACAGAAATGGTTAGTCGAGATCAGTGTGGAAGAACGTGACTGGCCTGCACAGAGCCCTGACCTCAACCCCATCGAACACCTTTGGGATGAATTGGAACGCCGACTGCGAGCCAGGCCTAATCGCCCAACATCAGTGCCCGACCTAACTAATGCTCTTGTGGCTGAATGGAAGCAAGTCCCCGCAGCAATGTTCCAACATCTAATGGAAAGCCTTCCCAGAAGAGTGGAGGATGTTATTGCAGCAAAGGGGGGACCAACTCCATATTAATGCCCATGATTTTGGAATCAGATGTTCGACGAGCAGGTGTCCACATACTTCTGGTAATGTTGTGTACCAACCTCAACCCGTGTGGAAATATATATAAAACACAGGAAAATCACATATTTGACTGCACTGGGCCTTTAAGCATTGTTTGTCTGTAATAAAAGGAGACTGCTCATTGGGCGTTCATCACATGCCCCCAGCCCTCGGCTAGTCCCCCTGCCACCTTTCAACACACAGACACCCCTTTCTCTCACCACCCATATATTTAGACACTCTTAAAAACACTGTCACAAAGAATGACTAACTGACAGAAGTTATCATTACAAAGCGCTAGATTCCTTAATTTATAGAGATCCCCATCCCGGTCCTGTGGAATTTTCCCAAAATAAATTAATGTAAACACTTTAGCGACAGAGGCACTCACAGTGGCTTGGTATGCATAAACAGTATGAACAGTGTGACACAGTGTAATCCCTCCCCCCCACCCCTGACTTCAGGCCGGTCTGGAAATGTGGAGTCTACCACCCCCTGACTCGCGGCAAAATAAGCCAGACTCCAATCCATCTTACATGGCAATAACACCCTGCCCAAATTGGTGTTGTTTTGGAGACTCCACGGCAGGTTTGTCTCGGGGGACTTTTTCCACTACAGGTTATTGTTCCAGTGACACTAGTTGAAGAAAGCTGTGATCAGCTATCTCTACTAGATCACATTGTCTATTTTATACATTTACACACAGTATTCTAATAATGTAATGAAATAGTTGGTAATAATGTTTGTATTTTTGTTTTGTATTCCCTAAACTTTGGGATCACACCCAGGGGCTGGTTGTGTTTAAACTGCTCTCCAACTTTAACGATGGTTGGTACTCGATTTCAAAGGATAGTTTAGAAATCTGATATAACCCTCCAGCAAAGCCTACCTTTTTCACCCACATCTCCTATGGTCTGTTTCTAAATCACTCTGCTGAAGCAGTGTAAACAAACGTCAGTTTGCCCTCTGATATTGAGAGGCAAGACAAGCGGCAGTCCTCCACTATGACAACACGGCCTCAGACAGACGATGTCATCCGTCTTACCTCACTCGCATCCATCACTGCGCCGGAGTCGACATGTCTGACAGTCCCACTCTCGCTGTTCTAACTGGCACAGGCCTCCACATCTGTCACATTTTCCTCCAGGCTTACTTTATTACACCAGATTACCCCCTGCATTCACGGACACCTGAAGGGAAAGCAAGCAGAGAGAACACATATTGATTAGTCTCAGTATCTGATGTCATCTTGGTTCCATAAACACTTCTTCAACTGCTGTGTCAGCTACCTGTACACTCTTAGAAAAAAAGGTGGTATCTAGTACCTAAAAGGGTTCTTCGGCTGTCCCCATAGGGGAGCCCTTTGAAGAACCCTTTTTGGTTCCATGTAGAACCCTTTCCCCAGAGTGTTCTACATAGAAGCCAAAATAGTTCTACCTGGAACCAAAAAGGGTTCTAATTGGAACCAAAAAGAGTTCCAATTAGGGGACAGCCGAAGAACCCTTTTGGAACCATTTTTTCTAAGAGTGTATGAACTGAACTGTGAGACAAAAGCAAGCATGAAACTGCCTAGGGAGGAGTACGAATTGTCCTGAAACTGGGATTCTACAGCCACAAAATGCAACAAACTAGGAGCTATGACAACTCCACAGCTATCTGATATCATGTATTGATACATAAATAGAGAGTCATAGATTGGTTGATTGACAAGATAAACAGACAAGATAAATAGATATATAGACAGTCAGACAAACAGGTTAGTCCCACAATCTGATATAAATTGGACAGTGAAATCGGTCCATACAATCCACTGTCTTATGACAGGGAAGACCTTGCTGGTCATGAGCTGCTACCACCCACAGGGAGGGATCTCCCTCTACTGTCAAACTGAGTTGACAAAGTCTAACTGTATCTAATTAAAGTAAAGACAGCAGACAGAAGGTGCATACTCGTCTTTCAGATCTGCCCATAATTTGTTTAAGTATAACTCTTCTTAAACTCTGACTCTTAGGTCCCAGTCTAATTAGGTTAAGAGGGAGAGCAACCGTTGACAGACTCTCAGGGCATTAGAGTCTACATACTGCATCAAACAGGTACTGCTATTATATTAGCTGAGAACACAGTATCTTACACTGCAACCGTATAACACAGCATGTTTTCACTATGTTTCACACCGCTTTAAAAAAAAAAGACCAGAAAGACCCAGACCTGTCTTGTTGTAGCATTGTCAATAACAGGGGCTGAAGAGATTTTTGCCTGGGCATTTCACTCTGTCTTGATATTTGTTAAGAATACCGGAGGTTAAACTACTCTCACCCTGGGCAACAAGAGATTTTGCCAAACCTTTCCTGCATGGGCAGGCTGTGTAGAAAATGTGTTCATGAAAAACATTTTTTAAAAAACAGGATCCCTTGGCCAATGCACATAAAAACTCACAAACCCACTGGCACCGGGAGAGGCCCGCTCCGATAAATCAGCGGCGCGCCAAGAACAAGGGCCGGTGCCGGCAGACCTGTGTGCAACAGGACATCTCTATCTGTGAATTTCACAGGTCATTACTCTGGCTCCAGCCATCGCAGCCTCCAGTGGCTCTGGAGACGGCCAGCTTTTTCTCAGAGACAACAGCTTACTGGGCTTTGTGCTGGCTAAACAAGCGTGTCTGTCTCACAGTGGTAGATTAATGTGTAGATAGAGGGCCCGCTCCTTAGGGAGACCTGTAGAGGAGCCATCCATCAACCTTTGGAGGACATTACAAAATAACAAAATAACAAAATAACAAAATGGAAAGGAGGGCCCATTGATCTCTACTTTCCAGTGCAGGAGGGAGAACAGAGGAAGGAGGAGTATCTCCCAGAGTTATCCACATCATGTTCCAGTCACAATTCAATAGACAGAGGCGGAAGAATTGCACTACTATTAGGGGGGAAGTAACAGTGGCCGCTTTGACCAAAGAGAGGGAAATGATTCCACCAAAGCCCTAATGAGCACATAAACACTGCTTAGCATGCAATGACGGAGTCGAAGCCTGAGCTGATGGCGGAGGAGTAAAACTCATCAGTAACAGACCCTTTCTTACACAGCTGAAATAAAAATGGCTCTGCATTTAGATTTTTTGGGGAGCCTACATTAGTCCAGTTAGGCTACAGTCTCAGGGCAATCTTGAAGACTTGTGTGTGGCAATCACGGTGTGGACTACTTTAGAGGAGGAACGGTAATACAAACAACTTCAGACAACATAGTCTTAATTAGCTTCAAGCTGGTCGATCAAACACGAACCCCAACGGGAGAAAACCTTGTTTCCAAGGCTGTCGTCATGGCTTGTGCAAAGTTGTTTAGAAAAGGAGATCAGGACGTGACGACTCAGCGGACCTGAGAACATACAGCTTCACAGAGGCGCCAGGTTGTAATTAACACTTTGCAGATTGCGTTTACAGGACTGACATGGGCTGTCCCACTTTTATTACCCCCTGGGTTTTACTCCTGCCTTCCAGGGGGAAAACATTCTCTGCTTAATGGTGTCCTATGTGAAAACTCTGGACAGCTTCGATGGTGTTGCTGGCGCAAGTCAACTGATTCTCATTACCACTCATTTCTCTTAGTCAAGGATCATCAGAATAACACTGGCACACTCTTTGCCAGATCCACAGCTCTAATTGGATATCAACTCACACTGAGGGGAGACACTGGAGTTTGACAACCTTTATCTATTTTTATCTCCTTATCTGTGGTCCTCGTTAGTTTATTTGGCCTCATGCTGTCATTCTAACAGACTTGTTCGAGCAGCAATGTGACCAATCTGTGTCTTGGCAGTGGGCAGGCAGGCAGCTAGGAGGCTGGTGGAAGCGCTGATATAATTGCAGTGTAATAATGTTCATGCAGCTCATCTTTCTCCCTCCGGAATGCACACACACACACACACACACACACACACACACACACACACACACACACACACACACACACACACACACACACACACACACACACACACACACACTGGGCTTCAAGTTAACATTCCAGCATAATAAAGCGGCCAGTGTAAATCTACAAATGCG
Organism: Coregonus clupeaformis; assembly: GCF_020615455.1. Taxonomy (NCBI): domain Eukaryota; kingdom Metazoa; phylum Chordata; class Actinopteri; order Salmoniformes; family Salmonidae; genus Coregonus; species Coregonus clupeaformis. Next base: position 92,781 of record NW_025534065.1, read on the forward strand.
CTCGGCACACTGACCTGAGAGTGTGAGATCTACCTCATTCAGCTCTCCTCAAACAAGCCACTCAGTCTGGAGTTCCTAAACCTGGGCGCAAACACAACACTAAAGACAGACTAATGAAAGTCTCTGACGCCATACAGGGGATCTATGACTGCCACACACACATCCTGTCCTGTCCTGTTGATTGGGCCAGTAAGCCGACATTGTTGGGGAGTGTGAGGTGTGCATTAAATCCCTCCTGGAAACACTAAATGAATGTGCCCCTACTGAGCCCTCATTAGGGAGGCTGATGGAGTGAGCTAACGGGGGTTTTGTCTACCATCATTCACTAAAATGAGGGCACATTATCCTCAGTACTAGTCTTTGCTATATGACATAACTTTCTTAATACACTATAGTCTTGGTCATGTGGCCCATAGTTGTGATAGCCTACTAAAGCATTTTAACATGTCTCTTAAAAAATGGGCCTTACCATAGCGCCAAATCCTAACTTTCGATACACCTATAAAAGTGGAACTGTTGCACAATTATGTACTGTTGCCAATGGGTAAAAGGTGTAGTTCTTTTAAAATAAAACGTTTGTAATGTGTATAAAAGTATGATACGTGTGAGTATAAAAGTTATACTTTTAAACCTGAATGTCAGGTTTAAATGAGGAACATTCTGAGATGAGGAGCTGTGGGAATAACATCTGCTTTGATTTATGCCACTAGATGGCATATATGCATTGAAATAATGAGCACTTCAGAGAAGTAAGAAAGAGCATTGTGTAAGATTGCCTCATTAATGATGCAGAAATCCTGATAATAAACTTATTTCTGATGATCTGACCAGGACAGCACCCTTACTGACTAAATATACAATAAAAGAATCCTCCTATCATATCGTCCAGCTGATTAGAAGACATCTCACATACTATTTTGCAGAGAAATACCATTGGGTTTGGTACTGACTTTCAACTATAGCAAAAACTACTGGGCTAAATCTGAGAAGCTATAGATCAGAACACTGGGACTGTTCAGTCTTAATGGGGAAAAGTCTGCCTGGATTTCACATCCACCTCACAAAGCCATGCTGCTGCCTTAAACACTTCACATTAGATTGAAGTGAAAACCCACTCTTCGGAGAGAGGGGTGCTTCTTTCCACTCCAGGCCTGGGTGATAAATCTAAAGCCCTCCCTCGTCTGCCCCCTGCTTCTCTTGCTCCTCTCTTTTTATAAGCCTTCTACTTCTCCCTGTTCAAGCATTTACTGCAACGATAACTGTGATGATGAAGAACACCTTTTTCCAACGTATCCTCACTATTCTCTCTTTCAGAAGCAGGCCTACTGCCCTGAATGACCTCTCCATTCTTATTATGCTAAAGAAAACCAGACAGAGATTGGCTGGCGACAAATTGTTTGTGCCAATGATCTAATCATGCACCGAAACCCTCATGAATCTATAACTTGACATAAGATGTAAATGAGTGGCATGACTGACAAACTCCCTCTATTGTTAATGAACTCTAAATGAGTTCGGTCCAGGACAGCAGTGCCATTTATAACGATGTCAGCTAAGTCAATGCACGCTGATTTATTATCTTGCAGTTCTATGCACATGAATAAGCCCCGAGTGTCACAATTACTTACAAATTGGAAATAGGTAACGAACAGGACCCTGATTGGCATGACAACAGTGGGAGCCATGCAGATTTTCTATTGGATTAGTGCAAACCTTGAACGCTGTCTATTGGTCAAGCAGGAACCCCACAGGCTTCTCTTTCACTGAACCAGAAACCCATTTGGTCCTAAATCTGACTTGGTACGAAAGTAATGGTACATAAAAATGTGATGAGTTCGCCAAACCAATTGAACAGATCAATGGGAGTATGCTTATGAAAGCTCGAGATAAAACGATGAACTTCTTTTCAGAACGATCTGTCATCCTTCATGAGAATCAAGCCTTTTCTGAGGTAATGTGACCTATTTCAAGGACTGGTTGATCTTAACCACATGAGAACAGTGTTCACAAAGTTTCGTCCTGAAAGTCAATGACCGACCTGACTGACTCTCAAAGAAAATCCAGTCCAATTTTTCATATCTGATCAAAGTCAGCAAGGCCTCTCTCAATGCACTATTCAACAGTGTGGCAAATCGATAAATAAACCTGAGAGTGCCGGTTGGCTTCGTAACGCAGGGTGGCAGAATGATAGCTTTCTGCAGAGACTTGGAGTGGGTAAACTTGAATGTGGTGGGGTTCGGGACATGCCACGGAGGGGGTGGTTAGGGGGAACAGGGAGACACAGGAGAGGAATGATGGACGGCTCACACGCCAGCCATTGTGAGAAAATTATAGCGAGGTGCCGCCAACTGAGGCAGCGTGGCGGCTGGCCAAAGGCCTGGGAGAACAAAGGCCCAGGATCCCTGTGTGTGAGTGAGTGCCGGCCTGCCCACAGAGCCTCAAACGTTCATATTTACATGCGATGCTGAAGAGTTAATTGCAGTGAATTCCTGCGCTGGGTGCAAAGTGGGGGCTGTTGTGTTTTATTTTACATAACAAACACGTTGTTTCTAAGCACCCTTTTCTGCTTCCAAGGCTCCCTGAAAGAAAAAATGCAAAAGAGTATTTGAGCACTTGGTATTCAAGAGAGCTTGATTGTAACTTCGATATAATGCACCCAAGGCAAAAAAAATTAGATTAATCACAAAAATTGTGAAAAATGTGTTGTGATTCAGTGGAGAATATAAAAAGTGTGCTGAAAACCATGCTTATAATACAGCATAACAAGATTTGGAGAATGGATTTCTTAGAATCTTGCGAAAAAAAGGATAGGGAAACAAACAACTAATTGAAGTTTCCATTTCATGAATGTGTTTGGCATGTGTTGAACGTTTTAGGTTTGATACTAATCAGCAGTGGCTCCTTGGGGAAAACATTCATACTCCATACATTCCTCAGATTATACTGTGATAATGGAAAATCATTTCTATTTGATTCATAAGTTCACAGAAATGTTGCTGCTGTATATGTTTTCAATAGCTGGAGGGCTAGGGGGCCCCATTAACAAACCTCATCTTCACAGTGGTTGATGGACAAAGGCCAAAATTTGTCAGGGTTGCTACGGTTCCTGATCTTTCGTAAACGAGCAGTGCCCTCTCGCCTCAGACTTGGCTATGCTATTCCTAGCACATCAAAGTAGAGCTGACCTTGCATACCAGATGAGGTTTGGATTAATGGGCTTGGGATATCAAACCACCACATCACCCCCACGAACCATCAAAACCCAGTCAAAGACATTCACAGAGGAAAAAATGCAAAAAAATCTACATCAACCTATCCTTGTGTCTCATCCGAACAGGACAGGGCTAAGCAACAAGAGAGGATATTTCAAAAGCCTCCAATTATATGATGTGTGGGAGCGTACAATGAACTGGGCCATAGGCCAAACGGCATCCTTTACCAAACAAATAAAACGTTTGACAGGACATGTCAGCCTTTCAAAGCATTCCGCTGCAAAATGCAGCTCATCATAATTCCTAAGGTTCAAATGCCCATTGCAGTCAATTAAAGACCATTTTAAGTTAACATGTGTTAATGACAAACTACAAGTTTGTTGGTTTTAATCACCAATTGCATGTGGGTACAAGTCAAAAACAGGGAACCAGATTCAAATTGATGAACTTGCCCAGCTGTACGGTAAGCAGGCATCCAACTGTTCTCATCCGCCAGTGAACACCTGTCTTTATACAGAGTAGGTTTGATTTCCAGAGGCCTTTAATACTAGCTCAGCTGGGCGTCTGGGCTGCCATTGAGCAAAGCCTTAATATTTCACCATATTGACAGATGTGTGCAAGAGCATCTGTCAGGTCATTAAAAGGAGGGTTGTCCTACACTGACAGACTGGAGATGAGCTGCATCTGAGACAGGATAGGTCAAATAAGATGTATTTAGTACAAACCTATCATCCTGTGCGGTTTAACAAGTATATGACTACAATATAGACTACAGTATATGCTGAGCTGAGAGTGATATGACTACAATGCATTATGAAATTATGTCAGGGACGTAGACCAAGCCCTAGACTGACTAGAATACATTTACAACTGAATTATTCACTTTGTACATGAATTCCATAGTTATGACATATTACACAAGGCCAAATGGATGACAAAAGAAAGTAGTTGCCAGCATATCACCTCCCGACCACAGGTTTAAATAAATGTACATGGATGCCTTTTATTCTGATAAGCTGAAACATATGTTTCAGGTATCCTATTTCAAAAAGCTCTCTCTGATACTTTGAAGGTGATGGACGGTTGAATATACAAGTGTAATTTTGAATCAAGGCCAAAGCATTTCAGAGATGTGTAAACCCTATGATGATCTCTGAGACCAGCTCCAACACCTTCTTCCACAAAGTTCGGAAAGATGTCAAGGAACACAGGCTTTGCCAACATTTGAGTCCTTACAACTGATCTCTAACTTTCATAATTCATCTGATACTAGTAATAGTATTGTATGTAAAGCGAATCTTGGCTCAGAATTTTTTATTACAGGAGAATGATATACTGCTCATGCATATAAATCAAAGCAATACAACTCATTTTATGTCCTCAAAAAAGGTAAAAGTGTAGATCAACAAAGCTTTGAACTTTGTGGCAGTTATTAAATAAATTTGTTGTGAGTTAGTGATAATTTAAACTTGAACCAAGAACGTATGTCATCCCATGTTGGAAAAGGAAACTATTTGACTGAAAGCAGTCCTCCTATGTGAAAAGTAATAAAACAAAAGCATAATTCACCTTATTGCTCTTATACACCTATAAAAAAGATAAGAAATGCCTATGTTGATGTCAAAATGATAATAATTTATGGACCAGCCAACCTTCATTTTAATGATATAGCTAAAAGTTAGCGTAATCTTTGCTCAATTAGTGAGCCAATCAATGAATTATCAATCTAGTTTTCCTATACATCAGGCATAAACGAGTTGAGTCTGTTAATCATCATTTACATGTATGTCATTTAGCAGACGCTCTAAGAGCGACTTACAGGAGCAATTAGGGTTAAGTGCCTTGCTCAAGGGCACATCGGCAGATTTTTCACCTAGTCAGCTCGGGGATTAGAACCAGCGACCTTTCAGTTACTGGCACAACACTCTTAACCACTAAGCTACCTGCCGCCCCGTAGATAATTATGGTTGCCATAATTATCTAGGAGACGCTGCTTTGATTAGGCAACTATCTGAAACCTTTAGGGGAATTTAATCAGCCACAAATCTTGGCTCAAACGTGTCTGCACGAGCCTTGCAACAACAAAAAATAAGTTGATTAAGCAAAGAAAAATAAACAAAGAAAGAAAAGCAATAGAAACAACCCATAGCTAAAAATATCATTATGTTTATGGATTGCTAGTGGCTAAAAGCATTACATTGTTGTGTATCTCAGACTTCAGAGATCTCTGGCCATGGAGCCTGGGTCTTTTGAGGCACAGCATGCTGTGTTAAGGGAGGGAGCACTAAAAGCCAGCTCACAGTGACGGGGGGCATTAGCTGCCCTGCAACCTCCAGTCTGCAGCTGGTATTAGCAGGCAACAAGCGCTCTGTCAACACCTATTACTCCACACACAAACCTTCTGACTGGCGTCAGCACTTTCCTACAGCTCTAAGACACAACCAGAGGAAAGAAAAAGATATGAAGTTTAATATAAAAATCTTACCCCGAAGTGATGACGTGGTTGGTCAAGTGAATCAAAGTGAAATCACATTTTAAAAGGAAATGGTCTATATTACACAATGAGGAAATATTTCGGGAGGAAAATATAAAATTACATTTTACACTTGTCATTACAAATGTAGGACCTTAATTTGATCACTCTTTTGTTGATGAGAGTTTTCCTGCAAGGCAGGAAATACAAAACGTGTAGTGTATTTTAGTTTTTAAAAGGCTTCTAAAGTTTATAATTTCCACTTAGACATTTCAGACTTGATTTGCCCTAACAAAAAATGTATCAACCCCTACAAAAATGTTATTTAATTATAATCCACATAATAATTCACATTTCCTGTTGCTGAAGGATTATTTTCCTGCTGTAGGAGACTGGCTTAAATTAAGATCCTACATCTGTAAATATGTAGCAAAATAGAAAGACTGCAAAGGCTGTTTAGACTTGATTTGTTTGCTTTGTTCTGTCGCTGTGTATCTTGCTTGACAATGTCTTACACTGACCCTATCCATATTAAATCCATATTCATTATAAAGTGTTGGAATATAATAGAAACAAATAAGTATATTTGTATAAGTATAAGTATAAGTAAAATGGGTTTATTCATATTTAACAACTGTTCCAGGCCAGCTGTTACCGAGTAGACACTGTAATACCCCGTCTACTTAAATACCCCACAATGACACACAAAACCTGAAATAGGTGTTCACTTTACATAGCTTGTAAACTGAGGTTTGACAGTCATAGGCATTATAACCACATGAGATTAAGTTCCATGGAAAAGTCAATTGGGTCAGTGTCAGTCAAATTCTTAATTGTTCAATGACGATATACTGTATATGATCATGCATCTGGAGCTCCATCTCCATGTTGATTCAGCCCAGATTGTGTAGATATGAGAACCCTTGACTGAAAATCGAAGCCACTGCATATCCACATTATGGATTCTATTCACTCTTAAGTCCCCGAGTGGCGCAGTGGTCTAAGGCACTGCATCGCAGTGCTAGCTGTGCCACTAGAGATCCTGGTTCGAATCCAGGCTCTGTCGTAGCCGGCCGCGACCGGGAGACCCATGGGGAGGCGCACAAGTCGTCCAGGGTAGGGGAGGGAATGGCTGGCAGGGATGTAGCTCAGTTGGTAGAGCATGGCGTTTGCAACGCCAGGGTTGTGGGTTTGATTCCCACGGGGGGCCAGTATGGAAAAAAAATATATAATAATGTATGCACTAACTGTAAGTCGCTCTGGATAAGAGTGTCTGCTAAATGACTAAAATGTAAATGTAAAAAAATAAGTAAACCTCGGAGACCAACAGAAATAGAGCAAGAAATTATGGTAGCATTCCCCTCCTCAGATGTTGCACACATCAACCAATGGTTGCAAGTCACATCATCGGGCACCAGATTGCTATAACATATGCACTGGCGTAGCGGAACCCCCCGCAGCCCCCACAAGGCGGAGGCGCCCACGAGCTATGGGGGCCCACCTATGTCTACATTTTTTTATAAATAATTTTGACAGTAACCCTCCTTTTTAATTTCCACATGTAGCAAGTGAAGTGTTTGTGTTGTCCAATCTACATGGTAGTAGGAGAGGCAGACAGACAATATAGTTGTCATGCATCTAATTAGGCGATTTCTCGGCGCCGGCGGCAGCCCGCCTTGGCCTCCTCATCTAATTGGCTATCATGTTTTTAAAAAGTTAGCTAAATCAGGTGGGACTCAGATGGAGAGTGAGTGAGTTGTTCGATAAGGCAAGAACAAGCGGTGCACAAAAAATATGTAAAAAATCTTTATCTGATCAAGCTCGTGCCAAATTACCCATGATAACCACATCAGCAAAGCTACCACCTCATCCTCAACTGACGAAACACCATCGCAGGTGGAAGCTAGTAGGCCTACTTATGCAGCAGCTAGCACTAGCAGCCTTCCAGTCCCGACCATGACCTCGCTGCCCGGCCCGGCAATGACAGTGGACTTGCTCCTCCTCTTCTGTAGGCCTATAGCTTTGTTCCTCTAGTGAGAGTGCCGCCCTCCTTCTCCTCCTCTCTAGAAAACCAAGCTGATGACTGCCAGAGACCAAGCGGCCTCATGAGAGCGACCCCCCTTCTGTGAACACTGGTAAGCCTATGAGTGATGAGATGGATAGCCCCGACAGTGTGGAGTCTGAGTTCCAATGTGTAATATAAATAGACTACCAGCTAAATATTGTATATACCTATCGATAGGCTAGTAGGCTAGACTGCATTATGAAACAATCCCTAGTAATCTATTGTTTTGACGGTGGACTGATTGTATTATTACTTTTTTGCATTAATAGACTGGTTTTACGCAGCACAAACTTTCTATCCAAGCTGTGAGAGAGCGCAAGGATGGCTAAGGTAGGCTATTGCCTACAGGACATTTGTATATATATATATATATATATATATAAATATTTTGGTTACTGATTAGTATGCTGTTGCATCGGAAATGTATTTTACAATCAGCAATGTTTGAATTTCCCACTTTAATTACTGAACAAGTAAATACTGTAGCGACCCGCACAGACAGCTGTGTGTTATGTGTTAGGCTAGTAGATGGTTGTGTTGTACCTACCAGTACCCAGTGTTCGCGGGGTCCGACATGTCAATCAACCTGCTATCTGCCAATCACGGGAATACCTGGAATGTTCTGATGCCGGGCATCCTGGCGGTTGGCGGAGTGGCGTGGAGGGGGGTTGGGCAGGGGGATGGAGCATTGGAAGTTAAGACCAGGTTTAGCCTTTGTTCTCTCTCTTTTTACGTCTGGGCTTCACAAGAGAAGGTCACGATTGGCTTGTGGGTTATCTTTCATTTATTTGGCGTGGGCTACGGCCAAACAGTAGCCTGTGTAAAGTTGGTTTAATAAACCGTCCATTCGTAAACTCAATCCTCTGTCTGGACAGTTGTTCTTTTATGATCTAGTCAGGTCATTACATTGGTGTCAGAAGTAAAAACGTTGATAAAAGTTAGCCAGCTAGCTAGCTGACTTCTGTGGCTAGCTACCGTAGGTGAGAACGGGGGTTGAAGATGCTTCGAGGGAATCCGAAAGTGAAGGTGGAGGTAGGGGACGATTATGGCCAAGGAGGTGCGTGTGCATGGACGTCGGGGGTTCTGGCTGAGGAGATCGCCAGGGCATCGGAGCCCAGAGGCCGCTTGAGGGAGGACGTTAGAGTGATGGCGGCTGAAGCGGGCATGAGTGCTTCGTCGACTGTGTTTCGCGCGGATTCTGGTGGGCGGACCGAAGGGGTGACGTCGACGCGGCGGGACGAGGAATCTGGGGCTCAGGATGTAAACAAACATGGCGGCGCCCAGTTCCCGGCTGCGTCCGTATCCGTTAAGACCCCAGTATTCCGGTAAGGCGGATTGGGAAGCTTTTCATGCTCAGTTTGAACTGTTAGCTCATTTTAGGGGGTGGTCGGATGAAGATAGGGCACTGCAGTTGGCTTTATGCCTCACGGATGAAGCTCTGGCCTGTTTGATATTGATTAGCCCCGAGGACAGACGTGATTATGGTGCTTTAGTGGGAGCACTGAGGAGGCGCTATGGACAGTGTGTACAGCCCGGGCTACTGCGCTCCGAACTGAGTAATAGACGCAGGCAGCCTGGAGAGCCTCTACGGGTGCTAGCTAATGACATTGAGAGCCTCTCTCGGCGGGCATATGCTCACATGCCCCCCTCCGTGCAGAGCGAGCTAGCACGGGACCAGTTCATACAGGCGCTCTCTCCTACGGAGCTGCGCATACAGACCCAGCTGGCTCATCCTGAGTCATTGCAGGTAGCCTTGGAGATGGCTTTGGAGAGGGAGCTGGTGTGGGCTGGGGCTTCAGCTGGGGCTTTGGTGGGGGTGCAGGGAGACAGACCCTCTGTGCGAGCTGGGGGCAGAGCAGCCCGGAGCCGGAAAAGCCTGCATGGGTGGCTGAAATGACAGAACTCATTCGTGCTGTGTCGCTACAGGCGGCACGAAACACACGCCCTGGTCCCAGGGTCTGCTGGGGTTGTGGCCAGCCAGGTCATCTGCGCCGAGATTGCCCCATGTCCCCCAGAGCTCAGGGGAAACGGCTCGGGGTCCGCATAGACCGGGTAGTGCGGACCCCTGGCTTTCTATCCCAACCACCATCTTCTTCAGGAGGAGCCCACCGGCACAGACGGGGAAGCAAGGCTCCACTTCCCCCAGAAGCAGACGAGGGCAAGCGGATGGAGCCTGTTGTTGTGGTGGGCCGGACCTGTGTTGGGGAATTTTGTCATGTCCCTGTCACTGTGGAGGGGGTGCCCTGCTCCGCCCTGGTGGACACTGGGTCCACAGTAACCCTGGTGAGGCCAGATATTGTGCCAGGTTGGACTCAGTGTGAGCCTACAACTGTGCAGCTCCGCACAGTCACAGGTGAGCTGGCACCCATGAAAGGGAAGGGAATAATGACTCTGACAGTAGGGGGCAGGACTGTGCGTCATCCTGTGTGGGTGGCGGCTGTGCAGGACCCTTGTATCCTGGGGTTGGACTTTCTTAGGAGCACAGGCTGCCAATTAGACCTAAATAGGGGCACACTGAGCTTCCAGGGAGGGCCGGAGGTCACCATGGCCCCTAATGTCACATTCACTCAACCCAACAAACCCTTTACTCCAACAGTTAAAGCAGCAGAGACTCATGGCTGCCCCCCCTCCCCCACATCTGGGTGTGACTTTTCCCCAGCCCCCCTGTCACCTACGACGTTGCGTTACATTCCCCCAGCTACCTCCACGACACAGTCCTCTGTGAGCCCGGGCAGCGCCCCCCCAGCCCAGCTACCCCAGATGGGAGGGGAGAGGACACTGTCTGCAGTGAGGGAGATATGGGGGAGGAACTGTGTTGGTCTTGACCCCGAGCAGCAGGAACGGTTGAGGCAGTTGCTGTTTGAATTCAGAGACAGCTTTGCGCTGAGTGAGGAAGAGGTGGGTCAGACTCATCTGGTGCAGCATGAGATCGACACAGGTGATGCTCGACCTATCAAGATGCGTCCCCGCCGTATCCCGCTGGCACGCCAGGAGGCGGCAGACAAGGCTGTGTTGGAGATGCAGCGGGCAGACTTCATTGAGCCCTCAGACAGCCCCTGGGCGGCGCCAGTCGTCATGGTTCCGAAGAAGGGGGCAAGCTGAGGTTCTGTGCAGACTACAGGCGGCTGAATGAGGTAACCAGGAAGGACTCATACCCCCATACCACGTATCGATGAGTCGCTGGACCTGGTTAGGGGTCCTCCTGGTTCTCCTCACTAGACCTCTGCAGTGGCTACTGGCAGGTGCCCCTCTCCCCAGAGGCCAGAGCCAAAACTGCGTTCTCCACTAACAGAGGACACTGGCAGTTCAAGGTCCTGTGCTTTGGCCTGTGCAACGCTCCAGCTACTTTTGAGCGTTTGATGGACAGGGTGCTGGATGGCATCCCCCGACAGCAGTGTCTGGTATACCTCGATGACATCCTGGCCCATGGCAGCTCCTTCCAGTCAACCCTGGGGGGCGCTACGGTGTGTGCTGGAGAGGGTGGCTGCCGCAGGTCTGAAGCTCCACCCCGAGAAGTGCCACTTCATGAGGAGAGAGGTGTCCTTCTTGGGCCACCGAGTGGGGAAGGAGGGGATCAGCACCATGGAGGACAAGGTAGCGGCTGTCAGAGACTGGCCCACCCCCACCGACCAGCGTCAGCTGAAGAGCTTCCTGGGCCTGGCCTCGTACTACAGGAGGTTTGTACGGGGCTTCTCAAGCGTTGCTGCTCCACTGAACCGCCTGCTGCCGAAGGACAAGGCTTTCACTTGGACAGTGGAGTGTGAGGAGGCGTTCAACACCCTCAAACGTGCACTGATCGAGGCCCCCGTGCTCGCCCCCTGACCTCACATTGCCCTTTATCCTGGACACAGACGCGAGCAATGTGGGCATGGGTGGGGTGCTGGCCCAGGTGGGGCCAGAGGGGGAGAGAGCGGTGGCGTACTTCAGCAAAACATTTGACAAACATGAGCGCCGCTACTGTGTCACCGGCGGGAGCTCTTGGCTGTTGTGGCTTCCGTCAAACACTTCAAGTACTACCTGGGTGGTCTGCCCTTTACTGTAAGGACTGACCACTCTGCTCTCCAGTGGCTCATGTCTTTCAGAGAGCCAGAGGGGCAGGTGGCACGCTGGTTGGAGGAGCTTCAGCCGTATGACTTCACGGTGGTGCACAGGGCAGGGGCACGCCACTCCAACGCCGACGCCATGTCCCGTCGGCCCTGTACTGCAGACGGCTGCCGCCACTGTGAACGGAGAGAGGGACGGGAGAGAGAGCTGTGTGCAGAGGAGGGGGTCTGTGCCACAGTGTGTCGGGCGAGCGGGCCTGTCTGCTGTGAGCTGCAGACTGTCGACGTGGCTGAATGGGGGGCAGCAGCAGGGACGGGACACAGACCTACAGCCAGTGCTACAGTGGGTAGAGGCGCAGGTGAGGCCACCATGGGAAGAGGTGACAGCGCTCTCACTCGCGACCAAAGGGTTGTGGTCAAAGTTTGAGCGACTGCGGCTGGCTGATGGCGTGTTACAGCGGGCATGGAAGGAGTCAGCTACGGGGGAGGAGAGGTGGCAGGTGGTGGTCCCAAAAGCATTGCGGGAGGCTGTGCTCCAGAGTACTCATGGGGGGTGGGGACTGGACACTTTGGGGTCACAAAAACACTGCGCCGCCTCCGTCAGGGCTTTTACTGGGGGCAGCACAAGAGGGATGTGGAAGACTTTTGCCGCCGCTGTGACAACTGCACAGCGAGAAAGGGCCCCCAGGCCGCTCTCATGCTCAGCTCCAACAGTTCCCAGTGGGGGGCTCCCATGGAGAGGGTGGGAGTGGATGTAGTTGGGCCGTTCCCCACCACAGACAGTGGAAACCGCTGGGTGCTCACGGCCATGGACTATTTCACAAAATGGCCCGAGGCCTATGCTCTGCCTGATCAGGAGGCAGAGACCATCGTCGACGCCCTGACAGCGGGGATGTTCAGCAGGTTTGGAGCTGCAGAGTCCATCCACAGCGACCAAGGCAGAAACTTTGAGTCCCGTGTGTTCGCCACCATGTGTGAGAGGCTGGGTATGCACAAGACCCGCACTTACTCCTCTCCATCCTCAAAGTGATGGCCTTGTGGAGCGCTTCAACAAAACGCTTGGACAGCAGCTGGCCATCGTCTCTTCCAAACACCAGCGTGACTGGGACAAGCACCTGCCTATGGTCCTCATGGCATGCCGCTCCGCTGTCCAAGACTCCACCTCCTGCACGCCTGCCCTCCTCATGCTGGGGAGAGAGATCCGTACCCTGCGGAGATGGCGTTTGGTCGGCCCCTGGATAGCCTTCATGTTTCCCCGGGGCCGGAGTATGCCCGGAGACTCCAGGACCGCCTGGAGACAGCCCACACCTTCGCCAGAGAGCAGCTGCTGAATGCAGGTGTGAGGCAGAAGAGGAACTATGACGTGCACACCCGGGGAAGGCACTTTGTGGCTGGGGAGCTGGTCTGGGTCTACAGCCCGCTAAGGAAAAAAGGCAGATGCCCCAAGTTGGACAGTCACTGGGTGGGACCCTGCAGTGTCCTGGAGAGGGTAGGGGAGGTTGTTTACCGGGTGCAGCTTCCTCCCAGGGGGAGAAAGGTGACACTGCACCGGGACAGGTTAGCCCCATATAGAGGGGCCTCTTCTCCCCAAACCCCAGGAACCCCCACAATTCCCCGCTCTGGCAATGACATTCTCCAGGCACCCACCCCCAGGTGCCGCAGACAAGGCTCCAGACAGCCCACTCCCCCTGTGTCACCGCGTGGTTCCCCAGAGCCACGGACTGTATTACCCGTTCCCGCTTCCTTGTCCCCCATGTCCTTGCCTTCATCCCCTGGTTCCCAGAGGGGCACTCTGCGGCCATCACAGCCACGCAGGCAAAGGAGACCTCCGGGTCGCTTCAGAGACTTTGTTTGTTCCCTCGGGGACGAGGGACTTTGTGGTGGGGGGGGCTGTGTAGCGACCCGCACAGAGAGCTGTGTGTTATGTGTTAGGCTAGTAGATGGTTGTGTTGTACCTACCAGTACCCAGTGTTCGCGGGGTCCGACATGTCAATCAACCTGCTATCTGCCAATCACGGGAATGCCTGGAATGTTCTGATGCCGGGCATCCTGGCGGTTGGCGGAGTGGCGTGGAGGGGGGTTGGGCAGGGGGGATGGAGCATTGGAAGTTAAGACCAGGTTTAGCCTTTGTTCTCTCTCTCTTTTTACGTCTGGGCTTCACAAGAGAAGGTCACGATTGGCTTGTGGGTTATCTTTCATTTATTTGGCGTGGGCTACGGCCAAACAGTAGCCTGTGTAAAGTTGGTTTAATAAACCGTCCATTCGTAAACTCAATCCTCTGTCTGGACAGTTGTTCTTTTATGATCTAGTCAGGTCATTACAATACATTATTGCCACCAGCCAGCATTCTAAATAGCAGCATTGCAACACTGTAGGCCTATAGCTTCGTGAAACAAATTTAGGCTTAACATGAGAAAATGACAAAATAAAACATGTATCCATTAAAGCAAAGCTATAGGCTATCAATAGGCAGGACTGCGATCACTGGTACCTAAAATACCTACCCAGGCATTGTATGATATGGCATGCGTCCCATAGTGTGCAACTGCAGCCCGCAATTCGGGTCGTTCCTGAATGTGGGCATTCCTGAAAACAATGCCCGACAGGTGGGGGTGAAGGACACTCCCGCTAGTACAGCATGCAGGAGGCTGGAGCGACACCATGTGCTAGCTAACTAGCTAGCTAGCTAATTAGCGACATTGTGTGCTAGCTTGCTAGATAGCTAGCACACGGTGTCGCCCCCGCGTACCGGAGAAAACCGTGCCCAGCAGTGTCGCCCCCGCCTCCCGCTAGTGCAGCAGGCGGGAGGCTGCAGCGACACCTTGTGCTAGCTAACTAGCTTGCTTGTTAGTTAGCGACACCATGTGCTAGCTTGCTAGTTAGCTAGCACACGGTGTCGCCCCCCGTACCGGAGAAAACAGTGCCCGACAGGCGGGGTGAAGGACACTGTCTACCAGTCGCTAGCTACTCCAGTACACAGCAGGCGGGGCGACACCCTGGCTTGCGACACCATATTATTTTATTTTTTTATTTATTAATTTGAGTCATTTTTAGCAGACGCTCTTATCCAGAGCGACTTACAGTTAGTGAGTGCATACATTATTTTTTACTTTGATATATTGTCCAAGGTCACCTAGCATCTTGTTCTCATCAATATTTTAGTTTCAGTTGCTGTGAAGCAAAATAGTAAGACTGTAGAAAAAGCACAAAACTCAGGCAATCCTCAACCCTTATCCACTCCTGGGAACTCCAAGGTTTAACAAACAAATGAACAAGTAAGTCTTGGCCCCAGCTCTATGAAAGTGTATGATTGTGTAAGTAAACTATCTGATGCGTAAAGAATTGTTATTCTACTGAGAGCCGCTCAAAGATTACCCATGTATGACTTCGGAGCACGCTCCTTACTGAGAGTCTCTTGAGCCAGACGGTTTACTTGCGCAAACTACGCGAGACTACTGAGAGCCTGAGTCAGAGTGAGTGAGGGCGCACACTGTAAACCCTAATTGTGACAGGTGACATTACCCCATCAATGGGTTCACGGTGTGACAGGTATAGGGGAGATGCATATTTTTAAGACAAAATAGAGATTTCATTATTTCAGTGACATTTTATTATATGAATATAAAGAATAAATAGCAGTTCTCTTAATTTACATGATAAATCGTTGAAATAGGCTACCGATATTCAGCTGTATATCAGCTGCAAGATAACATAATCCACATGAAATCTGAGGTCGATAGATGAGTTTTCCATAGTGGAAAACAACATGTTTATAAAACGGCATCTATGCGCCATTGATCTTCAATATAAATACAAAAGATATAACCAATACTTTCCACAAATACGGTAGACTCTGGTTACACGTAATACTGACTTTTTACAAAACCTATATAATTGAATGGCACCTCATATACATAAAATACATTCCTACACTCTGTAGTGCATACAAAATTACAAAGTCATCATAATTTATAGTTGAAAACAGTCATTTCAGTTCGAGCAGGCGCATTTGCATTCGGTTATCATGGGGTATTGAACTGGTATCCAAGTACATTTGAGGCCCCCTTTCTTCTGTATACATCGCCATCTCAATATTGTAAAATGGGTCGAGTTTGCTGGTTTGCAGACCATCCCCTCTGGAACCGAACATGATCTTTTACTTTGACAGTTTCCCACTCTCACATAACGTGGCCAAAATCTGTTGCCTAGGTCGTTCCATGTATAAATGACGGGGCAAAACGAGAATGACCACAGCCACTGCTGCAGCCTCCGTTTAAGTTTTTTACTGGGTTTGTGCTTCTTGCCAAACTGTACGTCAAAATCCATTGCTTTGATTTCATTCGGCATCGCTCCACTGGGCTTCTGTTGAATGTCCAAATCGTCAAGCTCATCGTTGCCAGTGTATTTATTCTGTGGTGGTGTAATAGACATAAAGCGACTATCAAAGTCCCCCAATACACTTTTCAGTTCGGTTTCATTGAGGTCCCTCTCTTTTGGGTCAAAGACAGGATCAGGGTCCTCTTTTAATTCCACGAGTGGCAAACTGTCACTCGGGATAGGACGGAGGAGGTAATAATGCTGGCATAGCCCTTCTTCTATTATAAGTCCGAGGGACAACACCAGCAAGTACATTGCTACAAAATGCTGTGATTGATCCATGTCCGTTACACACAATAAGACAGTATTATAGGATACAGCTAAACAGGTAAGCCTAGGCTACTCTGCTAGGTACAGTTGTGCCGGGTTCTTGCGGAGTGCGCACCGGCTTGAGTTACATCCAGCCAAACTTCACTTCTTGAGTGTTGGTGTCCTTAAAATTCAGACTGCTTACTCCATAGCAAACGATAATTGAATGAAGATGGTAAAGATGAATAGTCTCTTTCGTAAAACAGCAGAATTCCGTGACAAATCTAGATGTAGGCAGTGTTTCCCTTTTACGCACGAATTCAATATATTGTATGAAATGGCTCTGTGACAGCATCAGTGGCATCAGCGGTTCTCCCTCTTGTGCGCTTTGACGCGTGGTTCCAGTTTCCAGTCCTCCCCTCTGAGGATCGGCATGGTGTTTCGTTTTCTTTTGCAGGACGCTGAAAGAGTAACCTGCTCCCTCTGATATATCCTCACGGGTTGTGATGTAATTAATATACCCATCTGAATGTGGGTTTGTTGTAGGAGATCCCCGACACCTCCCTCAATCAAGAGGCGGGGATGGGTTGGGGAGAGGAGGGGTCCGTCAATTTGGATTCTGATCGCCCTCTGTCGGAATATCTGACTAGTTTGGCTAATTTTCCATTGACAACTGCTAGAAGCGGTGAACAACAATTAGAACTGACTGTGAGAGGCCATTGCCACTACTATTTATATTACTAGGCCAACAGCTACTATTCATTTGAGAGGTTAGCCTACTGGCTACAAATACTGCTGATGATTTTTTTTTAAATAGGTTTCCTAGGTTATAAAACAACAGGATATAGAGATAGTATCTGTCATGAGGAAAAACATGTTAAATACTCGATATAATAGCCTCCTTAAATGACACTCATGACACATACACTCTACTCAATAATACCAACACAAAATGCTTCAAATATTTGGAATTGTTGTGAGCAAGTAGCATGTAAAGAGAGTTCTTATAAAGAACCTGACTGAACAAACATCTGTTTATTTTTCTAATGAAGAGTGTTCTCTTTGTTGGCAGGGACAATATTTCAGTGTGCTACCATGCCACAGGGAACCTCTCAATAAACCTTGGCCAAAATAACTCCCAAATAAACAACTCTCACTAAGCAGCAGCCATGGAAAGTATCACAATTTACAAACCTGTCTACCCTCAAATGCTTGGAGAATCATTCGTTTAAAATAATTTAATGGAAGAACTGACCGGCTGCTACATCACTTAGATAAATGCATCTCTGTTTCATTTTGAATGAGCTAAATCACACAAGCACTTCTGCGCACGACTCATTTAGTTTATGGTCAAATGATGGTGAAAAGTCTGGAAAAGGTCACGTTTATATTTTTCATCTGACCTGTATGCATCATAAACTATCGCTCAAAATGCTTGACAGACATGCTGTTGCAGTCCAGTGCATTCACATCTAGACTCTAGAGGAGGGAAGCTATGATCCACTATATTTTGTCTTGAAAGCAAGATTCCGGTTTACAGATGTTTAAAGCTTTGAAAATAACATCCAACTTTTGCTCAATGATATACACTACTGTACAGTACATGCATCTGAATTCTAGGTTTTTATACAAGTAGCCAATATAACAATCAAAATGGGTCTGATTTATGTCAGACTAAAACAACAATTAATCTGACTATTCAGGCATTCTTGGGCATTGACAATAAGGCATTGATAAGGCTTAACTTGTTGTGATAAATCCCCCTGTATCTGAATACCGGTGTTGAATTGCTGCAGCGATAATAGGTCAATACTGATGAATAGATACATAATCATCTACAAGCAATATATTACAATGATTATAACATTCAATGGTCTAGATACATGGTAACACCTATGGAATACTTTAATCTATGCAATGAAATTCATTGGAGAATACAGCTGTTTTAGAGCCAACAAAGTGACATTTCAATATGGTTCTCATTACATTATGGCCTTATTGTCAGCCCTCATTTCATGGTGAGTTGTTTTTGTTTCTTCTAATCCCTTCCTACTGTTTTATCACAGGAAAATTGTGATAGTTATATATTCACCTTGAAAAGACAGAATACTTTACACAGACGCCTGCTTAAGTGAAGAGTTTTTATTCAAGTAGGCTAAACCAAAGTCAATTTCCTTTGCTAGTAAAACAGCCAACATAGTAATCTTTTTTAGGGTCTGGTCCTTGAAAGGTACAAAGGTATTTCTACTTTTGCTTAAGGATATGCATTCAAAATGAATACCTTTAGGTTCTGCATAGGTCGTTGTACCCTTCCCTGCTGGTTTCTCCTTTAGTGAGGCAAACCAGACCCCTCTCTTGGCAGGCACCTTAAACATAGGTACCAAGAGAAGGCCCGCTCAGGTAAACCATTAAAAACACACTAAGAGTGATTAAGACTGGAGAATGGACTGAGACTTTCCAGTGTCATTTCAACTTCGCTTTTATTGTGGTTGTATTAAATGATTACTTTCTCCTATCAAGTTATTGAGATTTGTTATGAATATAATGGACATAGGCCAACAGGTTTTCCAGTTACTGCATTATTAGTTAAACTTTTACCTCAGTTGACTGTTGAAAACAAAGATGAACTGAAAGCATAAGAAAAAACAATGTTCTTCTCTGTACAATGAGAAAGTTGAAGCCTTTTCTTCTTGTTTCACAGAGTAAACTGTGTTATTCATGTTGTAAGTGTAAGTGATCTAAATAACATATGTCCCGTGTAGCTCAGTTGGTAGAGCATGGCGTTTGCAACGCCAGGGTTGTGGGTTTGATTCCCACGGGGGGCCAGTATGAAAATGTATGCACTCACTAAAAACTGTTAGTCGCTCTGGATGAGAGCGTCTGCTAAATGACTAAAATCTAATCAAAATGTGCATTCTTATAGTACAATATATGTTTGTTTTTTAGTTTTTTTTACTGATGACTGTTTACTGTGTTTGATTGAATAGGGCCCACAGCAAAAATTATCAGTATGCTCAACACAGAAGTGCTCTAAGTCAGAGCACCTCACAACCGACAGACAATACACTCTCTTGACACTCCCACTCAACCGGTGGGGGGGGGTATAGTGTAGTCTACTCTGGAGGCGGTGGTGGGGGGCACAGATAGTTGTCATAACTGATGGAAACAGTGTGTGGTTTCAATAAAATAAAATAGTCTCAGCAAACAGTCCATTTCACATGGCGCGCTCCCGACACAGCACCTTTCACACGGTTTATCTCGCGTAATACCATTTTCACACTCCAGGCTAATTGAGGCCACATTGCCGCTGAGTAAACACAGACATGAAATGGGTGCTATTTTGTTTACTCTGGCACTCTGGAGGTGTGCAATTTGGTAGTTTGTTTAGCACTTTTTCCATGTTCCTCCTGCGATCCAAGACTGTGTGCTTTATCTCAACGAATTGCTAGGTTTCATTAGAGCAAGGTGAGATCTTTCCTCACATTGCTAAGCCTTATCGTAGATGCTGTTCTTTCACGTCAAACAAGGCCACTCTACTGCTCGAGCATAGCCGTTAGAGTTTACAATACCAATCATTTGTCTAGGTCAGATCTTCGCAACTACAGGTTTTAGATAGTATACAAATGTCAATCCTATTTCCGTGAAACTATTATCATAAATATCCAGATATGTAGTCGTTACACATTAACATGCATGGAAAATACTGTTCTTTGAAGGCACCTTTAGATTGCAGTGTAATCTCCTATTATTAAGAAAAACATCTCTGGCATTTAAAGGGGAAGTTGTTCACAAATGTTTACATGTAGACTTATTTTCAATCTTTCTGTGATTGTAGTTCACAGAACTGTTTAAAAAATATATAATTTGTTTAATTACAGAGAAAATTGGTAGACACATTTTGCTGAGTCATCACTTGCCATTAACTACATTTTAGATTTGAGATTTTAGTCATTTAGCAGACGCTCTTATCCAGAGCGACTTACAGTTAGTGAGTGCATAAGTTTTTCATACTGGCCCCCCATGGGAAACGAACCCACAACCCTGGCGTTGCAAGTGCCATGCTCTACCAACTGAGCTACAGGGGACTACATGAAATTGTGTCTAAAGCGTGTTAGAAAACGCTCTAAAACACTCCAAACCAACTCATATTACATCAGAATCCCATTCTTAATGATGTCTCCGCACTCAATTCTTACTATTTTTTCCCACTGTCCCACAAATCCATATTTGCATATTTTTGTTGTTGTTGTTATAAACAGCATCATTCAAACATGGATTTATGGCACAGTGGAATATATTTTTTTTTTAGTGTAGAGACATCATTCCGAATGGGATTCTGATGTAATATGAGTTGGTGTGGAGTGTTTTAGAGTGTTTTCTAATATGCTTTAGACATATTTGCATATTGCGTTATTATAATCAATGCCAAGTGATGACTCAGCAAAATGTGACAACCAATTTTCACTGTAACGAAACAAAATATAAACTACAAGCACAGAAAGAGTGAAAATAAGGTCACATGTAAAGATGGGTGAACTTCCCCTTTAACAGGCTCTTTAATTAGCAGCTAGCCTTGTTTTCCCACAGGTTGTGGAGTCGAGGCATCACACTGTTGTGTGTGTTCATACCATTTATTTTCATCCCATAAAGTTTTCATAGACAATAGCATTGTATACAAACAGAGTAATTAACCAGAATACAAACACTGGGCTATTTCAATCTCCGAACCGCCCTCGCTAGCTATTCAAACAAATTACTTAACATAATGTCTATTTGGGTTTCAAAGCAAATAGAGCACTTTTAGACAGTTAGTTTGTGCCTGTAAAATGAAATCGTTAAGAAATGAAGAATGGCAATTGTGTCATTATTTCTAGAAATGATCATTAAAATAAACAAACTGATGCTCTGATTTGGCAACCTTGACCAAGATATGGGCATGGGAAAAGGATGATACAGTATTGTAGGCCTACTTATAATCCAAAGCAAGCTCAGTACCTCACATATCAGCTAACATATTACATCAGAGCGTCATGTATGGTGGAGGGCTCAAGGTTCCATTGAGCTCAGAAGGTGAGCATGAACTCATATGTCATCCAGGGACACAGTGTTCTCAGCTGAGACGGAGGAGGACTGATGGTTCTAACAAGCCAGTTACACAGCAAGTGCACTGGGCTGTGATGCAGCTCGAAGGCAATGGTCAGCTCTCAGATAGCAGCCCCTTTAGTATATGAAAAATAAATACTTTGGCTTTTGATTGATGATTCAGCAGTTCATCAATCCACCAAGTGACATAAATGGGGCGTGAACAACAGCACAGAGAGATGGTGGGCATCCACTGCGGCTCCCAAGATATTTATCACACGTCAAAGAAGGCTTTTCAGCACCACCAAAGCCAGCGTGGTGATCCCATGTAGTAATCAGGCTGGATTTACACGGTTCATCAGGACAAAGCTGCAGTGGCAGGGACGGAGCCTCCTCTATGAGCTAACAGGCTGGGGAAGTTGGAGACGGGAGGGGAACCAGCCGAGGGGGATCACGGTGTCTCCACCTATAACACAGGGTGCTGTGTGTGCCACCCACCCCCTTGGTCTCTCAGACTCTCAGCTCCATATTCGCACATCATAAATCAAGATGACCTGTCCTTACATGAATTAATCCCTCTCTTTGCTTTATAGTGGTGCTATTGCAGCACTGCTAGGATTCATTTCATGGATGTATTCACTCCCTGATAGATATACAGTGGGGAAAAAAAGTATTTAGTCAGCCACCAATTGTGCAAGTTCTCCCACTTAAAAAGATGAGAGAGGCCTGTAATTTTCATCATAGGTACACGTCAACTATGACAGACAAATTAAGAAAAAAAAATCCAGAAAATCACACTGTAGGATTTTTAATGAATTTATTTGCAAATTATGGTGGAAAATAAGTATTTGGTCACCTACAAACAAGCAAGATTTCTGGCTCTCACAGACCTGTAACTTCTTCTTTAAGAGGCTCCTCTGTCCTCCACTCGTTACCTGTATTAATAGCACCTGTTTGAACTTGTTATCAGTATAAAAGACACCTGTCCACAACCTCAAACAGTCACACTCCAAACTCCACTATGGCCA
This sequence comes from Coregonus clupeaformis, assembly GCF_020615455.1. Taxonomy (NCBI): domain Eukaryota; kingdom Metazoa; phylum Chordata; class Actinopteri; order Salmoniformes; family Salmonidae; genus Coregonus; species Coregonus clupeaformis. The sequence continues at coordinate 115,310 of NW_025534065.1, forward strand.
AGACCAAAGAGCTGTCAAAGGACACCAAAAACTAAATTGTAGACCTGCACCAGGCTGGGAAGACTGAATCTGCAATAGGTGAGCAGCTTGGTTTGAAGAAATCAACTGTGGCAGCAATTATTAGGAAATGGAAGACATACAAGTCCACTGATAATCTCCCTCGATCTGGGGCTCCACGCAAGATCTCACCCCGTGGGGTCAAAATTATCACAAGAACGGTGAGCAAAAATCCCAGAACCACACAGGGGGACCTAGTGAATGACCTGCAGAGAGCTGGGACCAAAGTAACAAAGCCTACCATCAGTAACACACTAGCCGCCAGGGACTCAAATCCAGCAGTTCCAGACGTGTCCCCCTGCTTAAGCCAGTACATGTCCAGGCCCGTCTGAAGTTTGCTAGAGTGCATTTGGATGATCCAGAAGAGGATTGGGAGAATGTCATATGGTCAGATGAAACCAAAATATAACTTTTTGGTAAAAACTCAACTCGTCGTGTTTGGAGGACAAAGAATGCTGAGTTGCATCCAAAGAACACCATACCTACTGTGAAGCATGGGGGTGGAAACATCATGCTTTGGGGCTGTTTTTCTGCAAAGGGACCAGGACGACTGATCCGTGTAAAGGAAAGAATGAATGGGGCCATGTATCGTGAGATTTTGAGTGAAAACCTCCTTCCATCAGCAAGGGCATTGAAGATGAAACGTGGCTGGGTCTTTCAGCATGACAATGATCCCAAACACACTGCCCGGGCAACGAAGGAGTGGCTTCGTAAGAAGCATTTCAAGGTCCTGGAGTGGCCTAGCCAGTCTCCAGATCTCAACCCCATAGAAAATATTTGAGGGAGTTGAAAGTCCGTGTTGCCCAGCGACAGCCCCAAAACATCACTGCTCTAGAGGAGATCTGCATGGAGGAATGGGCCAAAATAGTGTGTGAAAACCTTGTGAAGACTTACAGAAAACGTTTGACCTGTGTCATTGCCAACAAAGGGTATATAACAAAGTATTGAGAAACTTTTGTTATTGACCAAATACTTATTTTCCACCATAATTTGCAAATAAATTCATAAAAAATCCTACAATGTGATTTTCTGGATTTTTTTTTCTCATTTTGTCTGTCATAGTTGACGTGTACCTATGATAACAATTAAAGGCCTCTCTCATCTTTTTAAGTGGGAGAACTTGCACAATTGGTGGCTGACTAAATACTTTTTTTCCCCACTGTAAGTCATTTGTAGCTGTAGCAGATCATCTATTGATCATCAAAGCTGAGACATGTCTGAGTAGAAATGAAAAGATCCATACCAGGCTTCATATTTCCATTTGGTTATATTTTGAATATATCATGAGAGGCGCTACATAGTAAGAAAATATGAGCCGTAATAGTCCAATGTCTATTTCTGTACTAAATAAGTATTTTAAGTGTTTTAAGCAGTTTGTTTTGCGAAATAAGTTTGTTCTCTTTCTGTGGGAGGTACTTTTCAGTACACAACATGGAAAAAAGAAGAAGCTCTTGATTTTCTTTGTGCAAATAAATAAGATAGTTTATACGAAAATCGGTAATACAGTATAGTTTGTGTGAGGCTTGCATGGCTCCCTGTGACATCATCAGTGTTGGTTGACTCATGAGCAGATGAGTGATACACACAGTTTTTTCTCTCCTCTTCTCAAACTCATGTTTAGTACAGCAACTCTCTCTCTCTCCCTCTCCCTCTTTCACTGGGGGGCGTTCGGTAATGAAGCAAGTGTTTCTATGCATTGCGACAGGCTGTCAGCTCTGCACACAGCAGACCTCTTTCACCTGCCGCCGCCAGGAGGGTTGGACAGCGGGCGTCGAGCCAGCCTGGCCCGCCAGCAGCAGGCCCCTGCCTCCACCTATGGATGGCCAGCTCAGTGATTTACACAGCCTCTGCCCAGGGGTGGCATGTCCAGTTGTGTACAGAGGGTTGGTGCTAATTGGAAGGTGGCAGTGGAATTAAAGCCAGTTCAATGTCTGTACTTTATATTTCTAAACATCTGGTCACATGTAAAAATGAAAGAGGTCAATATTCTTGTCACCATATGAAGCGTTAACATTAGTATTCAAATACAACAATTATAATGATCTCTCTTAAGCTAAGAATAAGGACTTTACGACTGTTGTGTTAGGACTGTAAAATGTATCAATGGAATGATGTTTGTTTTGATAGCAAGAGTCTACTAAGGCTGTCCTTGGCTGGTTTTCCAGTAGTGAGGTTGAGATAGGAGACCCCACTCTTGATGAGGCCAGACTCAAGAACAGAGAACTGAAGAAGGAGAGGAAGGCAGTGAGAGGGAGACAGACAGCAGAGGAGGGGGAGTGTAGTGGGGGCTTGGGCAGCAGTGGCAGCAGCGACTGCTACAGAAGGAGTTAAAGTGAGACAGTAAAGTGAATCCAGATGTGCTGTTATTATTAATATCTCTGGCTGATGAATGGGAAGGTAAAATTACAGGCGCCAGCCAGGGAGGCCCCATGTGCTGCCCTGCCACCCAGGCGCGTCCCAGCTCACCTCCACAGCTCCAGCACTAGCCTAGCGTCATGCTCCCTGTGATCCGCCATGGCAGGCAGACGTTTCGAAGGCCTCCACGTGGCTTCAACACGTCACACAGGCAATGAGAGCAACAGCCTTAACCCCAACTCAATCTTTCATTTCAAAACATTGAACACTGTGATTGATATCAAAATGGAATCATCTGAGAGGGAGATGATCCTAAGCAGCATGAGGAGGACCAGACACAAATCTGTAGTAACAGACACTGGCGGGTAGCAAGTTATTGCAGAAAAGGGCTAAAGAACTCCGGCTGAGATTTAAACAAGCACCCTTTAACGACAAAAGCTAAGACTTCCACGTCATTGCCTGTGAAATCCAACTGAGAAAGCCTTACACCTCTGGTTTGTACTGTAGAAAATCTATAATCACTCCTAAATGGCTTTATTGGTACTATTGGCTCTTCACACCTCTCTTTCTCACACCTCTGTTTGCCTTTGAGTTGGTGTTGATCTATAATGGTCATGTAGAGCGGTAACAAACAGACACAGAGAGGGCAGATTTCATAGGGTGAGTTCTTGGGAGGCAGGGCCTCTCTCACTCAGCCCATCATCATAAAAAATGACACCAGACAGGGCAGTTTATGACAAGTTCCTATAATGCCAGAGTCATTCCTGAGGGCTGGCTGGCTGCTGGAGTGTCGATCTGTCAGCTCAGCTCACCACTCTGTCACAGTAGTTGTTTACTGGAGCAGCAGGAGAGCCCAGAGAGGAGGGGGAGGTTGCTCCTGAAAGACTGAGACGACGGGGACTGGCGGGGGAAGCAGAAGGGGAGAAGAGAGGGAGGGAGGGGGGGGGTTGAGAAACGAGTGTAAATCCAGCAGGGGAGATGGAGCCTGGTTGGCTGCAGGGGCTGTTGTTTTAACCATCAGGGGAGTCCCTCTCGGGTTGCTGTCCCCCAGCAGTCCTGGGGGAGATCACAGCGAGCCTCCCTGTCGCTGTCTGCTCCCTGCACCCCGCATGGGGCCCCCATCTCTCCACATCACAGCTTAGAAGAATGCCTCATGCTGTCTTACTTTCCCCCTTTGTGCATTTTCAGCACAGGGATACCAGACAAATTATGCTTAATGACTGGCAGTGTTTGCCAGAGGAATGGCTGTTTTGTTGCTACTGCCAAGAGTGCTAAATGCAAACGTCAGGCCACACCCCTATCCCGCCCCCCTCTTATAAACTACCCCGTGGTGCTGAATACACTAAGTAGTAGCGAGCTGAGAGACAGACTGGACAGGGTTTGGGCGTTTATCATGGAGGGCGGTGTCGCTGTGCGCACCAGGGAGAGCAGATTGTATGGGGCTAGTCTCCACGGTATAGAGGAAGAAGCCACTCAAAGCGCTCCACTCTCCCCTGCTGAACCACAGGCAGAGAGACATCACCTCTGTCTACAGACAGAACTGAAGCAATAGCTACATGAATAATGGCCACTGAGACCTGTCGTATTATTGTACAAGCATACAATCATTTTAATAGTCCGTAATATGAATTGAATAATATTTCTATTTGATCACCTTCTTCTGCAAACGCAAGATCTTTACAAGTGTTTCACGGTGAGGTCTATTTTCAATGACAATAATAAACTTAAACCAGTGTATTGATGACCATAACTTAAATGGATCCAATGTGATATAACACATTTGAGATGGGTGTATAATGACCAGGATTGAATCCTCTACAATGGCGGTGAATTGGTGAGAAAATGTATGTTAATTGATTTCAGATTAATGTACTGTAACTGAGACTTGTGGGTCAGACTCTAAAGCAATTTTAAGGTTGGATTTCTAGTCTGAAAAACGAGGATACCTTTTGAAATGGCTGGAGTCAGTCTGATTAGACTACTCCCCAAGGAGACATTTCCACCCACCCTCCCACAAATATCATGTTTGTATGTAATGTAATATGCTCTCTGTAAGAGCTGACATTTCAGAACTATATACATTACCAAATTATACAAACATTGAACATTTACCAGCTCATATTTTAATGCAATGTGGAAAGACTAGCTCACAAAACTAGCACAAAGTGTTATTTTGGTAAAGGCTAATCTAGACTGATAGATGAACTGTTGTTTTGTGACATGGTGATTCAAGATCTAAGGACAGATTGTCATCAAGGTCCAGTGATCAAAAGAGACACAGAGATCAGCAGGACAGTTCACCAGTCTGTTCACCATACAGCGCCTTGCAAAAGTATTAATCCCCCTTTTCCTATTTTGTTGCATTACAACCTGTAATTTAAATGGATTTTTATTTGGATTTCATGTAATGGACATACACAAAATAGTCCAAATTGGTGAAGTGAAATGAAAACAATAACATGTTTCAAAGAAGTATAAAAAATTAATAACGGAAAAGTGGTGCGTGCACATGTATTCACCCCCTTTGCTATGAATCCCCTAAATAAGATCTGGTGCAACCAATTACCTTCAGAAGTCACATAATTAGTTAAATAAAGTCCACCTGTGTGCAATCTAAGTGTCACATGATCTGTCACAGGATCTCAGTATATATACACCTGTTCTGAAAGGCCCCAGAGTCTGCAACACCACTAAGCAAGGGGCACCACCAAGCAAGCGGCACCATGAAGACCAAGGAGCTCTCCAAACAGGTCAGGGACAAAGTTGTGGAGAAGTACAGATCAGGGTTGGCTTATAAAAAAATATCAGAAACTTTGAACATCCCACGGAGCACCATTAAATCCATTATTAAAAAATTGAAATAATATGGCACCACAACAAACCTGCCAAGAGAGGGCCGCCCACCAAAACTCACGGACCAGGCAAGGAGGGCAATAATCAGAGAGGCATCAAAGAGACCAATGATAACTCTGAAGGAGCTAAAAAAAGCTCCACAGCGGAGATTGGAGTATCTGTCCATAGGGCCACTTTAAGCCGTACACTCCACAGAGCTGGGCTTTACGGAAGAGTGGCCAGAAAAAAGCCATTGCTTAAAGAAAAAAATAAGCAAACACATTTGGTGTTCGCCAAAAGGCATGTGGGAGACTCCCCAAACATATGGAAGAAGGTACTAAAATTGAGCTTTTTGGCCATCAAGGAAAACGCTATGTCTGGCGCAAACCCAACACCTCTCATCACCCCGAGAACACCATCCCCACAGTGAAGCATGGTGGTGGTAGCATCATGCTGTGGGGATGTTTTTCATCGGCAGGGACTGGGAAACTGGTCAGAATTGAAGGAATGATAGATGGCGCTAAATACAGGGAAATTATGGAGGGAAACCTGTTTCAGTCTGCCAGAGATTTGAGACTGGGACAGAGGTTCACCTTCCAGCAGGACAATGACCCTAAGCATACTGCTAAAGCCTTGGAATGGCCTAGTCAAAGCCCAGACCTCAATCCAATTGAGAATATGTGGTATGACTTAAAGATTGCTGTACACCAGCGGAACCCATCCAACTTGAAGGAGCTGGAGCAGTTTTGCCTTGAAGAATGGGCAAAAATCCCAATGGCTAGATGTGCCAAGCTTATAGAGACATACCCCAAGAGACTTGCAGCTGTAATTGCTGCAAAAGGTGGCTCTGCAAAGTATTGACTTTGGGGGGGGTGAATAGTTATGCACGCTCAAGTTTTTGTTTTTTTGTCTTATTTCTTGTTTGTTTCACAATAACAAATATTTTGCATCTTCAAAGTGGTAGGCATGTTGTGTAAATCAAATGATACAAACCCCCAAAAAATCAATTTTAATTCCAGGTTGTAAGGCAACAAAATAGGAGGGGGGGGGGGGGGTGAATACTTTCGCAAGCCACTGTACATGTTGTACAGGACCACCACATAGGATTTTTCACCTCATCCCCTCATTGTGTTCGGAGGACTTACGTTTTGGATACAGTCTAAATTAACAAATTTACACGTGACTTAAAATGTGTTAGTTTAAGTTAAATATACATCTTTCACCAGGTGGAGTAAATCCAGAAGCTCGTCAGATAGTAAGCTTTGGGGATCAAAGAAATTCTCTGTCAGCATGGGTGCTGTTTGACTGTGAATCCTCACTTGTGCCCCTGAATAGAGGGGATCCTCTATGAGATACAGATAGAGAGGGGATCAGTGGTCGGCTCAGGGAGGGGAAGAGGGGGTTGAAAGCAAACAGCCCACTGCCAGTGTGATATATGTTTAAGCCCACTGGGTGCAGAGCAGAGACACTCAGCTTAAGATCTTTAACTAGTCTCAGGAACCAGGATGGTCGATCCCTGCCGACTCCGTGATTCTAGCTGTTGCGTTATTAAAGAAAAACAAAACCCATGGTAAAATGCTCATATGAAGGCTAAGGAGAAAGAGCTTTCTGCCTGCTTGCAAATCTGTTTAGTCAAATATATGCTTGTATGACAAATGTTGTTTTAAGGAGACTTTCTAAAACAACAAAATAATATTTAACTGTTTGTGTAACTGTCTGTCTGAATCTCATATATTGTACAATCCTGTACATCCCTAGCTAGCTATATTTTAAAGGGATGAATTATGTAACCTCTGTCAGGGGTTCTATTGCACAAACCTGGCAGTAGGTCTATCAAAGTATGTTCTGTCTGGATGTATTGAATGTCAATGAAGTCAATACATGTAGCCGGCCGTGACCGGGAGACCCATGGGGCGGCGCACAATTGGCCCAGCGTCGTCCAGGGTAGGGGAGGGAATGGCCGGCAGGGATGTAGCTCAGTTGGTAGTGCATGGCGTTTGCAATGCCAGGGTTGTGGGTTTGATTCCCACGGGGGGCCAGTATGAACATTTTTAAAATAATGTATGCACTCACTTACTGTAAGTCGCTCAGGATAAGAGCGTCTGCTAAATGACTAAAATGTAAATGTAATTAGCTTAATCATTTTTGCCAATGTCTTTTCAAGTCATACTCAACCTAGAAAATCAGCTAGGTTTGGGGGCAATATTGGTTTGGGTTTAGGAAGTATGAAAATAGAGGCTGAGAAAGAGAGATACCCTGGGCCCTGACTGGCCATGTTTAAATATCAGTCCGACGCCAGCCCAGCTCCGCAGAGTGACTGAAACGCCGACTCGCCATGCTGTAACAATTAATTAGGATTCACTCGGATTACCTGTGCAGCCAGTCCAGAGAGTCAGCTGAGAGGCTCCCTCACCAGGAGAGGACTGAAAGACCACCCAATCACTCAAAGAGCACATTTGTGTTGTTTCTGTAAATTATTTGAATAGCAGGGGACTGGGCTTTGTAGAGGGGGTCAGGTCTGGGTGGGGGGACTGAGTCTGACGAGGTACGCCACCCGTTGACAGACAGTGGCTGGGCATTTCATACACCTACCTCATTCGTTCATATCAATGTTTTTTCGAACTGAAATAGAATTTCTATACAGAATTTCTGCATCAACAAACAGATTTGGCTGGTGAGGACAGATGAGCGAGTGTGATGGGTGAATGGGGCTGGGTGGAGGACCCTGTGGTAGGGTTGTTAATATTGCCTTTATTAATCTGCTATGGCAGAAACATTACCACATTGACTTACATAACTTATGTTATATTTTCTTTAACAGAGCTGGATATATACCTTCGTTTCTTGAGTCCTGTTGGGACTTGGGATCCTCTCCACCCCAAGAGCTGACGGGTTCCAGTCTGGCGTTGGCACTGAGAGGGGGTGCCTGGGGTGCTGGGGGCTCCAAGGGGATGACAATGAGTGATGTGCGGCTGGTCACTCAGACACACTGCTTGGCGTCTCCCAAGACCTTGGAAAGAGAACAAACACAGAGAGGTCAGACAAAACAAAGTGCTGTCCATCCTTGTCTCTCAGAACACTACAAAGACCAAGGCATCACAGGCAAAGCTGGTCCCCAGGTCATTTTAAATCCAGCTCAGAGAGGGGGCAAGTAGAGACTAAACGGCTGAGTAGGCCGAGATAAGGAGATTGATGTTAGATTTAATTATAGATATTACAACATATTGATATTTAGGTGCAACACTATTGAGACACATACAATGTTTATGAGAGGTTGTCCTCTGGTTGGTCGGGTCTCTAGTTTTTCTGTTCGCTAATGGTGACATTAGATATCTCAATGTGTATCACTGCTGGTGTAAGTGTGGTTGCACCAAGTCCAGCAGTAATAAATGGATCAGCTGCGCTGCACCAAATTCCACAGTGGCAGCATCACACTGTGTTTTCCTAAGGAAATAGATTAATCATAAGTCATCATACTAACTGCCACATCATACAAAACAGCCCTTTCCCAATTTGTCCAGCTGCCAACCTTTTCAACATTAATTAGCCTACATGTTGAAAAACTGTCCAGCATAACATCAATCTCAACAGAACTTTATGTCAAAGGTTTATGTAACGAATAATCCGTAAGGAGATTCTCTCCAAAGCAGTGGGTTAACATCTTTCTGACAGATACATTCTTATGAATCCTTTTCTTTCACTATTGTTTTAAATGGGGTAAATCTTCTGATGTAGTAGTACATTATGACAGCCCTTCTGCTTAGATTATTGGTCAACTAAACAGCACTGAGTGGCAGCCAGCCAGCAGGTGGCAGTCTTGTCAGGAACGCCAAGAGAGACTTGACTTGTTACTGGATAGTCAACTTTCAGATGGTTTCGTCTCGCTATGACACTCTGATTACACCCGAATAAGCAACCTCCTTCATAGAATACACTCTACTGCACACAGTCAAACAGAACAATAAAGGAATTGTCCTAGAACCTAGCGCATGGGCACAGCCAAGGTCATTTTCCATGTTGAATTACTGTATTTAAAAACAATTGTGAAACCACATGTTCAAATATACATAATTTGAACTAAATATCGTTGGAATTTCTACATATAGAGCTTTATATTGCATAGATCTGTCATGGACATTAAATAACTACCTCAAACCATATCTCGATGTGAAGGACTGAGAATGTTTAATATCATCTGATTCTGGCTTGTTTTCTTTCCAGCACCCACAGTGAAACGTCTGACTAGCTGTGTTCATTCTGATAGACAGATACATTCAAAGGTTGTGTAATTGTGACAGTAAAAGGTCAATTTTCCGATTCATCTGAATGTCGACGACATTGAATAATATGCTGTCTAATCTGTGTTGCAGAGGTCTCAACTATCCACAAGAGCCAGACAAAGGTCAGTATCTCACAAGACTGATATACTTGACATAATATGCCCAAATAATGTAATGGACTGCTTTCAAACTCTAGTAGTAGGCATATACAGTATAACAACTTACCTCAGGTTACCTCTGAGAAGCACTGTCTATATGTGCAGAACACAAAATTATACATTTGTTTTCCCTTCAACAAATGAGACTTCTAGATAAATTGGTTCAGTCTCACAATCAGAGCGGTATTTGAAGGGACTAGCGTATTGCTCTCAAAATATTTGTACAGTTAAATCGGTGAGTGAGTATATATCCTCATTTTGGAGATTCTGTGTGCTGACAGTGGTGCATAGCAATGTGGAGCTAAAACAAACTGCAACATGTGGAATCATCCCACGTAAGAACCATGGCACCAGACCCATTCAGACAGCTTTAATGGCAAGCTCTGTGAGAATCCAGTCTGAGCTTGAATTCCTTCCAGTATTTGTGAGACTGCTTAATAACTGTAGAATTAAACTAATTACAAACACAATGTTATGGCGACAGAGCAGATAGATGCCAGGCTTGAAACCCTGAGAATCTGCACCTATCTCTGATTAGAAAAACACGCATACAAACTATGGTCTTAGTGGGAGGATTAAGTTGGATGTAAATTGAATGATTCTGTACACAGAATCTCCTTTTTCATTTCAACATTGCTTGTGGATGCAATATGTTCTATTACAACCATTTTGTTGTATGAGAGCAATACTGCTGAACAGTATCCATCCCACATCCTTTGGCTAAGAAAGCATGATATTCAGGAGGTTTGATTTGTCTATAGCAGAAACTAACCATGAAACCCAAACAAAATGCTCATATGCAGTTTGGTAAAGTGAACTGTCTTTTTCCAGGAAAAGGGAAAGAGACAGAATTTCTGTTGCTATGGCTGCAGCCATTAAACACTTCAAATTCCCCGGTATGTGTGGATTCAAGGGCAAAGCCATAATGAACAGTGGCTTTAATGATACTGCAAGATGTGCGCTTGCCACAGTGCGTATTACTACAGTTAACTGGGGCTGTAATGAGATAGTCTTTCAGGCATGAGTCTGAGAGGAGACAGACAGACAAAGAGCAGGGTTCTATCATATCTAAGTGCATTAATCAGGGAGAGAGAGGAGACTACTGGTCATTACTGCTGCTATAGCCACATCAGGTCAGCCCAGGTGGGGGAGAGGCTCCTTACTGCATTCATCATTTCAAACAATGCAATCAAAACAAAACATCAAATCTATATATTGGTAGCCACGGGTTTAATGTTCATAGATTTGGTCATTTTAGGGGAAAGACAAATACGGTTTTAACAATATAAACGTAGTCTGTAGTTACTTACTCATGTGAATTATATATTTTACTAAGGACAGTTAGTTGTAAGTATGCTGTAAAAGACAGAACATGACAGTAATACTGTCTGAATGATTGTCTTGTCAGCTACCACCATTCTTGTTTGTGGAACCAGAGAGTACGAGGCCTGCTGGTCTTTGATTCTGGGAATGCTTAAATCAGCCTATAGACTGAAACATTTCATTTGTGGTATTTGTGTGCTTACTGGTCCCTGAATGCCCCCATCCATCTTTGACCAAGACAGGGTTGTTTTTGATTAGGGAATTTGCTGTTAAGAAGTTTATAGAATAACACTTAAGTTCACAGACGGGTTTACTGATGGCTCTGTGCACTTGGTGCGGAATAACAAAAATGTATCTTAAAACTATTTACTGTCAAAGGTGTTATTACCTATGCATAGCACTCCATCATGTCAGCCACTACAGTCAAGTACAATCTTCAGAACCCAATGGGGTCCATTTAAGCAAACCACTACTTATAACTCATACCAACATGCCAAAATCATTAAGTCCATTTAAAACTCCATCTATTGAAAGTGTATGCCACAGAGAAAAAACATTGTACATTATCTTCTAGTATCATGAATGGTCAAAGTGAAGAATTTATTTTGTTTCGACAAATACAGAATTTCTCCATGAGAGACCAATTCTAACCACAGTATGTATTCGATGTTGTAAATCTGCATTCTATTGATTACAGTGATAAATCATATATATATAATAAAAATGTAGTTTGCATACGTCATGCATGATAATTGGTAAGACAGAGGACCATTATCTTACAGGTTTAACTCGAATTTCTTTACTAAATTACTTTTTTATAAATAGTTATATTTTTCTAAATGGAAATCCAGCAAAGAAATGTAGGATTGGATTTTAAATCACTCACATTATTGTGATTCAGGTCTCATCTTTTTTTCCCACAAAAGGTATCACTATTGTTTATACCAAACAATCACCTATGCCAAAACTGCACACCAAGCAAAGCACTTGACTTGTACAAATCATGCCATTTATCATTCCTAAGTAAACAGGTCTTTGCATTACATGCATTTTTAGCCGACATCCTTGTTTTCTGGACGGTTTGCACATTCTGTCACTTATTAATGCGATCTACTTTATAAGTGCTCTAGTGCTATTCTGCTCTATATGGTCTGCAGGTAGCTGTAGTTAAACAAAAACAGTAATCTCCTCTTCTGCCGGAGGGGTAATGACATAATAGGAGGTATCAGGTCCCAGAGGAGTTTCATTAAATGGAATTTATAAGAAGAGCAAGAGTGATAAAGCAGAAGAGGGGGTAATCAGTAATCAGTCTAAATGTTTGCAATCAGACATTTGGCAATTATATTTTGTGGGTTCAATTTTTTTTAAAGAGCAATGGAGAAAATGACTTGACATTTTCATGATAGTAGTGGTGGTAGTCCTCAATGACTCCTTAATGAAGAGAGCAGCCAATACAGCCTCTGTAGTTAGGCTCCCAGAGCTGAGGAGAGCTTGCATGCCCCCTTTTGGCTCTTTGGGGAAGAATGGTCATCTAGATTCGGAGGAGGGTCACCAATCTGAGAGAGAATGCAGATGCTGCTACTCCATATCCAAATGAAATGCTTCACCTACTTTATGTTCCGTGGCTCATGCTGCTTTGTTTCAAGCTGCTTGGCTGACTGCAGGTCTGGACTCCTGATTACAGTGATAGACATGCAGGAATCTGGAGCTGGCTGCCAGAAACCACAGAAGGAAAGGAGAGGACCCTGAGTCTGTAGTCAGACTGTGGGGAGAGGTAAACAGGAGTAGCCCCCTCCTTGGAATGCAGGGCTTGTGTTGGCCCAGAGACTAGGTTACGTATGGAGGAGGTGTCAGTCCCAGTCCACGGCAGCTCAACAGAAAACACAATTATTTTTAATGAATGCAAAGAAACACCAAGGAAAACAAATACCTGACATTAAGCTAGCGCCAAAGCCTTAGCAATTTTGTATAATGCAGCTTACACTGTGCATTACTCTTATGTCATTGAATACTGTATGTACTTGCGCAGACAAGCAGCAGAGCTTAGTCATATAAACTTAGAAATGCATTCATTGTAACCATACCATAAGACCAGCAATGGGTGTTAATTACAGTCTGTGTGTACCTCTCTCTTTTTGGCAAAACAGCAAGATTTGCAGTTATTGTTACTCCCCTGAAAAGTTGAAAAATAGCTTGTATCATAATCTGTTTTCTCATCATCATAGACACAAGCCTGCATTCTAATGACCAGAGAATTTAGGGACCGTAACAGCAGGTAGAAAGTGAATGGAAAGAGGTCAACATCCAGTCACAGGCACTAGCCTCGTGTCTGACCCAGTTCACAAAAATACCTTTTATTTTTAACTCTCTTCTGTGTATTTTCGTAGCCTGTAAATGTATGCTCAAGTCAGGAAAAGGCTTCTCTTTTTTTGTTTTATTTTGTTTAAAAGGACCCGTATTTCACACAGACATGTTTTTTCTGCTCGTTGAATGAGGAGCTGTTTGCAGAAAGATTGATGGATGAAAATCAAAAAACAGCTGTGCCGATCCAAAATCCATAAATACCCCTGAGTGCCCAGCAGCAGCCTGCCATCCTGGTGATTTCCGAGTTCCGTAGCAGGAGAGCCCTGAGACAATATTGTGTCTCTCCATGTTTGTGAAGAGGCCATTCATTACTTCAGTAGCAGGCTAAATGTTGGCCCTGAGGAACAGACTAGACTCTCCCAGAACCGGAATGGCTCCCACCAAATGAGCTATCATGCAGAGATACAGTATTTGCCATCCTAGACAAGCATGTTTTTAAAACAGAAAGAGTCAAACATCAAGTGTTTTGACTGCAAGCTTTCTCAACTCAACTAAACCATCCTCTGTGGTAATAAGAACATTAACAAAGCCATTATAAAAGTATAGTCAAACAGTTGGATTCCTGGCCTGATATCCTGATATACGGCTTGCTACGGTTCAATATTTCTCCAAAAATAAAAGGGGGCACAAACTGAGCACACATAGCAATCCAGACAGAGGAATAAGCTAGATCTCTACCAGTTTGCATGCCAATTGTTGAGAGATTCAAATACAATACTGCTATACATATTTTTTTAAACCATAATACTAATGGAGTTAAACAATCCCTCCTAAATATTATATTATCATTTTGCAGGGCTGAGTTATTTCCAACATAATAAATAAATGCGTATGTAGCCTATTGCTGGACATTTGTTATCCTATTGGTTATTCAAAATGCTCTTACTTCTGGAAAACATTAAGTTTGGACTGAATTAATAAGTAAAATATGGGATTGGCACAAGTACCCAGCAGTTCTCAAAGATACTGTTGAAATGAACCAGTGCGACAGGGTTGATTGATATTTATAATGTAAAGGAAATGCTTATGAAAATAATTGTATAACCTTAAGATTGGGCCTTTTTGAATAGAGGTAGAGCAATGCAACTGGGCTCAGGTAGAACCACATGTGAGTCTGCATGTATAATTGAGTTGAACTACAGTTGATTTGCATAACACTGTATAAAATCATATAAAAGCCTATTCAGGATCAAGGATTCCGATTCCCAGAGCACACTGATATCTATAATTGTAATCTATTAAAAATCACCCAAAAAGGAGGTTGAAAAAATACATTTCCAAGCAGAGCCATTATTGTGTTACCTCTGGCAGACAGCAAGGCACCTGGGAAATCTGAGCTGACTTTTAGGAGAAGCAGGAGTCCAGGAGAAAAAGTATATCACTTTCTTAAGCTAATTAGCCCTGTATATTACCAATCAAAAGAACCTCCCTCTAAAATACAATGGCTAGCCAAGAAATATATTTGTCTTCCATTTGTGAAAGACTGGCAATGGAAAGAACCCTTTTGAGAACTGAATATTATTCACTAAAGAACTTCCAGCGGATAAAACGTTGCATAAAAATAGAAATGTAAGGCTCTGATTTTTATCAATACTCTCATAATTCAGTTCCACCTAAATAGAATGGATGCATAGAAAATCATTCAAAAACTGTTCCAAGATTCAAAGACCTTAATCTAATTCCAAAGTCATCGACCTACTACTATCTCGTAAATGGATTCATCTCTATTTGCTATGAAGTTTCTTGACTCGTCACTTACATTGCCAGTACTGAAATGTGCCTTTGATTCCTCAATGAAAATAACTAATGCAAGCCTATGCTTTGTGGCCCATAGAGGGAATTGGAATTCAGTAGTGTAATTAAGACAGTAAAGTATTCATGCATCAAATTGAGATATGAATTGTATACACAAATGTGTTCCTTGAACTTCCCTGATAGTCTCAGGGCTGAAAGAAGTAATGAGGCAAAATTGAGACCGGACCCTCACTGCAGATGATGTTCATTCAAAGTTCTACTATTCACTCCACAGACCTCTAGGGAGAAGAGAAGAACCAAATAAGTGGTCAATCTCCAGCACAGTGAAATCAGTGAGCACTAGGCCCTGCTTCACTTTCCATTGATGATTAAACAATACCCACTGGGCACAGACATCAATTCAATGTCTATTCCATGTTGGTTCCACCTAATGTCATTGAAATCGCCTGGAAACAACGTTGACTCAACCAGTGTTTGCCCAGTGGGTAGTGATTCCATGATTGCATTTTTCTGTAACTCCTTAATGGCAAATGGCCTAAGAATCAATATCAAAGGTTATAGATAGCATGTTGTGTGCACTGTAGCCTACTGTACATGCGAGTGGCTAAACGCCTGACAAAGGGACAACAAAACATTCCGATTTTAATAACTGGCTATATGCCGATGACTAGAAAGTTACCTGGACAGTGCTTTGGGAACGTAATGGCAAAGACAAAGCTATTCTCTCTGGGGTTGATGGGAGGGCTTTCACACAAGATATCCTAGGCCTAGAGCAATGACACTAGGGAGGTGGTGATCTCATAGGAAGCCAGCACCATTTTCACTCAGGAAACATCTAGAACAATGTCCAGTTCGCTGACAGGTCAGCAGAAGTGAAACGTCAGAGAGAGGGACACAGTGAGGGTGGGAGGGGGGCACTCTCTGGTCTCAGTGACCAGTAGCGGTGCGTAGGTAAAATCACTGGGGAAGCCAAGCCAGAAAAAAAAGCCCTATTAAAGCCTACAGTATTTTTACATTTTTTGTCATTTTAGCAGACGCTCTTATCCAGAGCGACTTACAGTTAGTGAGTGCATAATTTTTTTCATACTGGCCCCCCATGGGAAACGAACCCACAACCCTGCCGTTGCAAGCGTCATGCTCTACCAACTGAGCTACAGGGGACACAGTATGTGTTGTGATAATTGTGTTGTTTGCTCTTTAACCTGTTAGTTCATATGCCTTGCAAAGGTGATACACTACATGACCAAAAGTATGTGGACATCTCATTCCGAAATCATGGGCATTAATATGGAGATGGTCCCCCCTTTGCTGCTATAACAGCCTCCACTCTTCTGGGAAGGTGTTCCACTAGATGTTGGAACATTGCTGCGGGGACTTGCTTCCATTCAGCCACGAGCATTATTGAGGTCAGGCACTGATGTTGGGCGATTAGGCCTGCCTCGCAGTCAGCATTCCAATTAATCCCAAAGGTGTTCGATGGGGTTGAGGTCAGGGCTCTGTGCAGGCCAGTCAAGTTCTTCCACACCGATCTCGACAAACCATTTCTGTATGGACCTCGCTTTGTGCACGGAGGCATTGTCATGCTGAAACAGGAAAGCGCCTTCCCCAAACTGTTGCCATAAAGTTGGAAGCACAGAATCGTCTAGAATGTCATTGTATGCTGTAGAGTTAATCTTTCCCTTTACTGGAACTAAGGGGCCTAGCCCGAACCATGAAAAACCAGACCATTATTCCTCCTCCACCAAACTTTACAGTTGGCACTAAGCATTCGGGCAGGTAGCGTTCTCCTTGCATCCGCCAAACCCAGATTCGTCCGTCGGACTGCCAGATGGTGAAGCGTGATTCATCACTCCAGAGAACACGTTTCCACTGCTACAGGGTCCAATGGCTTTACACCACTCCAGCTGATGCTTGGCATTGCGCATGGTGATCTTAGGCTTGTGTGCGGCTGCTCGGCCATGGAAGCCCATTTCATGAAGCTCCCGACTAACAGTTATTGTGCTGATGTTGCTTCTAGAGGCAGTTTGGAACTCGGTACTGAGTGTTGCAACTGAGGACAGACGATTTTTACGCACTACGCGCTTCAGCACTCGGTGGTCCCGTTCTGTGAGCTTGTGTGGCCTACCACTTTGTGTCTAAGCCGTTGTTGCTCCTAGACGTTTCCACTTCACAATAACAGCATTTACAGTTGACCGGGGCCAGCTCTAGCAGGACAGAAATTTGACGAGCTGACTTGTTGGAAAGGTGGCATCCTGTGACTGTGCCAGGTTGAAAGTCACTGAGCTCTTCAGTAAGGCCATTCTACTGCCAATGTTTGTCTATGGAGATTGCATGGCTGTGTGCTCGATTTTATACACCTGTCAGCAACGGGTGTGGCTGAAATAGCCGAATCCATTCATTTGAAGGGGTGTCCACATACTTTTGTATATATATTGTATATCATTCATTTATTTTAAATACATAAAATGTATATATATTTATTTTATTTAACCATGCTATTTAATCCAGTATATGCCCAATTTGTTTTAGGGAAATTTCCAAATGTGTGGGTGCATAAAAAAACAACTAAAGGGAGATTTAAAAACCAATCTGAACAATAAATGGACCCAAACCTCTATAAATGTGTAGTTCATTCAAAAGACACCTCTCAGGATGCATGCTCCTACAGGTCATTATAGGCTAGTGACTTTAACTCTACAGTAATGTCTCATACCTCCGCAGGTGCCCCCGGACATTCTCTGTGCCGGTAGCTCTATATATAGACTCACTGCTGTATTTTAATTTATTACTTTTTCTCAGATTGTTGTTAACGTTACAAATAAAGCACTGTTGGTTAAGGGCTGTAAGTAAGCATTTCACTGTAATGGCGCAGATAGCTTAGGGAAGCGCGTTGTGCCAGTAACCGAGGTCGCTGGTTCTTGACTAGGTGAAAAATCTGTCGATGTGCTAGGGTAACCCTATTGCTCATGTAAGTCGCTCTGGATAAGAGCGTCTGCTAAATGACGTAAATGTAATGTCTGCACCTGTTGCATGTGGCCAATTTGATTTGATTCTCTGGAACTCAGCTGTGTGAGTAATTATTTACGCTTTGTCAAAGTTATAGACGCTCTGCCAGTTTGAAGGCGCTCTGCCTTAGAAGCCAGTAACTTCAGTATTTTGGGCCCTTTAGTTGATCTGTAATGTTTCTGTTTGTCAGTCATGTTCGTCAACATGTAAATATTTATGGGTCCATCTTACCCTCTACACCTGTAAATAAATACCCCCATCTTCCAGCTGAATCATGGCTGACTCCTGATGCTTCGCAGTTAGCACCCCCCTGACAAGAAGGTAGGGTCCACTTTCTTACAACCTACAGTAGCCTACAAATTAAACAGGTTAATTCCAGTAGGCCTATGAGAATAACATAGCCTCATTACAACTAGGCTCCTATACCAACTGTAGCCAGCCAAATTCTATAGGACTCACCATACTCATCACCATCACTGTTCATGAGGTTCCGTTTTTCAGGCCTCTCGAGGATTTTATGCTGTCGACGAATTTTAAGATACAACTTGCAAAGTAGGCCTAGACTGCTAAATGTAGACTAGGCTATACCATTTTAACATGGTAAGAGTTGTCTGTAATTTTATTTTCTACTTTCTTTTTTTAAAAAAAAAGTTCGTGAATACAATGTATCAAATTTGAAAGGTCAAGTAATGTATATCAACTTCATCACGCAACATCAAGGCCGCGCGGCGTGAACATATCATTTTTCCGCAAGGGGGAGCGCGAGCCACAGAAACAATTCATTTCATTGGTCAACGCCAAAAGGTGGAAAAGACAATTTTTGCAAATTGTGTTCATTGAAGGTGATAGTTCTGTATTGAAAAGCATGTACAGGTTTCAGTAAAATAATGCATGAGGTAGTGCTCCATCTCAGCCGTCATTTTATTGACATGTATTTATTAGATAGTAATACATACTGTATCACCTCCATAGAACTATAGGCCTAATTGTAACCACACAATGGTAAAGAGGAATAGGCCTAGTTCCCCAAGATTGCTACTTGATAACAATATGGGATATGGGTTGTTGTTTTCAGCTAGGCTGCCATGATCATATCCTGAAAGAAAATATCAAAATATGAATAATTAACTTAAAGTATTTCACTTGTACATTTCAAGTATCACAACAAATCAGTGCTGGCAACTTTTAATGATAAAAATAAACATTTTATTTGATTTTGTACATTCAGAATGTCCATTAGGGAAATACAAAACATAAATAAATATATAGTCTTTCTGATTCAGCCAGCTCCCATAGCTGCCTTGCCTGCCTAAGAAACAATGTTGCATTGTAGAGTACAGAAATCATTCCTCAATAGAGCTGCTGAGAAACTAATAATTCACTAATTAAATTCACTAATTAATAGGCTGATGAACAGTATAATTACAGCAATGTATGTTTTCCTTTAGACATTAAGGTTTGGAAGTTGATTTGATTTCAGTGCTTAATCACAAGTGCAAAAATACATATAATTAATTGACTGATCATACATTAAAAAAATGTAGGATTTTAAAAAACAAGAACGTACATTAGACCATAAGAAACAACAGCAAAGTAAAAGGAAAAGCCATTGTCGTCAAACAGAAACACAGCACTCGTTAAAACAGAGGGTAGATCAATACAGATCTCATCCAAGCCCTTACTGTGGGCAAGCCCAAAATGCAACATTTACATTGGAGTAGGAATTCAGTACCAGATAACTTTAATTAAATATATATTTTTTAAACAACTAATAGACAACTTTAAAATACAGTACATGCCCCAGTCAGTAACACATGCAGCTGCAGATTTCCCCCAACACCACTTTCACCTATTGACTTCGTAATAAGTCCCCAACCATATCCAAAACATCCAAAATGCCCCTCAAAGTATCATAAAAAAATGATGACACCGTAAGTGTAAACTTTATTGAACGATGGGCTGAAAAATGCACAATCCTTGTGGCGTTGAGGCGACTTCCCACCAAGGGCATTCATTTCTTGTTCTTCTGGCAGTAGTTTGAGTAATTGCCACAGGCCTTCTGCATGTCTGTGAGGAAGGCAGGCACTCCGCTCTGTTGAAACACAGGGAATAGCTGTCTTTGTCAATGAACGTCATGGATAGACTAGCAGAGTAGACACACCCAAATGGGGCAACAGAGAGGAACCATTGGCATCATAACACAAAACATCTGCTTGCGATTAACAGCGTGAATAAAGCCTTCCATATGAGATAACAGGGCATGCTCTGGGGCATTCAAACCTGGCAAGTACCGTATTTTCCGCACTATAAGGCGCACCGGAGTATAAGCCGCAGCAGCTAAATTGAATGATATTGAATGATGTGTACATATATAAGCCGCACTGGACTATAAGCCGCAGGTGTTTTCATGTTTAATTACCATATGTAAGGGTTCGTGCACAGAGGGGATTGTCGGGAAAGAGACAAATTGTCTCGCTCTCGTAATGTCTGTCTGTCTTGCTCTCGTTCTGTCTCTCGTTCTGTCTCTCGTACCACTCTCGGTTCCACTTTCACTTTGCGCGCTACCTGTCTCACTCTTTTCCGGCCTCCAGCTTTTCCTGCTGGAGCCCGCCGCTAAAGGTGGGGGCGCGGACCGGTCATAGAGCCCATAGAGTTAAAGTTGGTGGACTGTAACCTGTAAAATCCATAGATTTAGGAGGTCTTCTAGTGGCCGTTAGCTGTAAAAATCCATAGATTAGCCGCACCGTTATATAAGCTGCAGGGTCGAAAAATGGGGAAAAAGGCGCGGCTTATAGTCCGAAAATTACGGTAGATATACACGTGAGTAAACAAACAGTCTTCATAATAATTCTATAGTACTCCTTTATTATTTCTCTACTATGAATATGTCAGCCATCCCACCAACAGAAAAAGATGAGCTGCTACACTCTTAGAAAAAAGGGTTCCAAAAGGTGTCCCCATAGGAGAACCCTTTTTGGTTCCAGGTAGAACTATTTTGGGTTCCATGTAGATCCCTCTGTGTAAAGGGTTCTACATGGAACTCAAAGGGGTTCTACCTAGAACCAAAAGGGTTCTATCGGGAATCAAAAAGGGTTCTTCAAAGGGTTCTCCTATGGGGACAGCCGAAGAACCCTTTTAGGTTTTAGATAGCACCCTTTTTTCTATGAGTGTATAGAGGCACTCAGGTCTGAACTCACCTTAGCTGCCCAGTTCACAAGCCAGGTTGGAATATTACCACCAGGGTTATCAAAGTAATTCATGAAGACTGAAAGAAAATAATGCAAATGTGCATGGCTGTCAATAAAAAGCAAGTGACTTCACAGACAGATCCACAACAGATTCAAGTTCACAACTGAACAGTTTCCCCTATGGACATTTAAAATGGTACTACAGGGATGAGTTCTGATTGTATCTTGTGTACTCTTGAGTGAGCAGTACCTTTAGTGCCACTGGCACCATCACTCTCCATGGCCACAGTCTGCTTGTAGTCATTCACTCGCTGTACCCCACTCTTCTCTGGTAACGGGGACTGTGGGGAGCTCTTAGCCAGGACCACCCAGATCTTCCTGCCATCCACGTCAATGTCCCTCCGCTCCCTGACGTACACGTACTGAGGTTTACACTGTTAAAGAAGCCTGGGAGAGATAATGTGGTAATGTGGTCCACACCATGTGACTGGATCAGTTACTCCTTGAGAAAATATACCTTCCCATGTTGTCGCCTAAAGAACAATACATTGCTCACGTTCCTCTTAATACTATAAACCATACTTGGTTTCACTTCACCATTTCGGACCCATTGTAGATGTGAAAAGGGGGAGAGAGAGAAAACCAAGCTTGAGACATTGTGGGTGGGTGAATACATAGAACAGGATAATGTGATATTGTATAGGGAGCATGTATTTTGTAAAAAAAATTAAAAAAATAAAAAATGGCTATTTGCTTTTACTGAGAAACATGATGACCTGATATTATCTACAGGTATTATTTATTTAGAAATTGTACTTCATTAAGGATACGTCTCTGTTTGAGAGAGGAAACGGGTATTTCACCTCCCAGTAGATTGCTGAACGACCGTCATAGTCCTTCTCATGCAGCTCTGCAAACACAAAAAGGCACACAAAAATGAAGCAGTGTTTACATCATAAAACATCAATCATCTATTATACTATAATATCATATACTATTCATAACGTGATTAAATAAAACATATTTTTGGTTGTAGAAAAAAAGGTGCTCAGTGTTCTAGAAGAGTTATTCGGTTGTCCCCAAAGGAGAACCCTTTGAATAACCCCGTTTGGTTCCAGGTAGAACCCTTTTGGGTTCCATGTAGAACCCTTTCCAGAGAGGGTTCTACATGGAACCCAAAATAGTTCTACCTGGGACCAAAAATAGTTCTACCTGGGACCAAAAAGGGTTCTCCTATGGGGACAACTGCAGAACCCCTTTGGAACACCTTTTTTCTAAGAATGTACAGCGCACGTCAAGATACAAATCACATATGCAAGCACAGACACCAACAGCACTTTCAGAATACAGCATCTATCCAATCTATTGAAATGGCAATTTTATTCAACAGCAAAAAGCTTGACGGCAGTCCAGAGCTGAAGCCAAGGATGTGTTTCCAATAAAAAGCCCACTCCACCCTCTCACGCAACAAGTCTCTGGGAGAGGCAAATGTGTTACTTCAGTTTGTTATCATTTCCAAGATATCCATATCCCTAGTGTCTCTTCTTGAAAAGGACAACAGTACAGTATTTGGAAATCCCAAAACAAAATATGGCCAATGATTTAGGCCTACCTTGTTAAGATGGAACCTGTTGGTTATTTCTCAGAGGGTCGAGGAAACAAAAAACTACATTTTCAAGACACAAGCCCTTGAAAGAACATCTTCAAGTTCCCTTGTTTGTTCACACAGTCTAGGCTTATATGAACATTGGATTAAGCACGTTAATACACAAAGGACACAACAACATTAGCCTATGGCTATACCAGGGTGCTAGCTACCCAACTACGACATCAATAGCTACAGTCTATGGCTAAAGTTCAGGTGGACAGACATGTTACCTGTTGGATACTGTGGGGAAGCAATGGAGAACAAAAGATGAGAAAAGTTATTAACTGCCAAATGGGCCCTGTGCTCTTGATGCGATCCTCATAAAAACGGAGATAAAAGGGATTCTTGGTTATGATTGGTGGATTGGTTTGATTGGGATAGAAAACAGGAGTGAATGGAAAAGGAGAATGGAAAGGCGATGGTTTCAACTATTTCGTTGGGCTCACAGGCCCAGTGAAGAACTAGCCTAGCTTGCAAGTGCAGTGTGCACTGTGCAGGATTTATCATGATCTGATGCATTTTTAAGATGATTTGGTAAGAGTTAAAGGGGCTACACATAAGAACAATAACACATGCATAAATAAGCACCATATTAAGCAAGCATTAATATGCAATACCATGTC
Organism: Coregonus clupeaformis; assembly: GCF_020615455.1. Lineage (NCBI taxonomy): Eukaryota > Metazoa > Chordata > Actinopteri > Salmoniformes > Salmonidae > Coregonus > Coregonus clupeaformis. The sequence goes on from NW_025534065.1 coordinate 138,899, forward strand.
ATCAATACTCAACCAAACTGACAGAATTTAGTTGCTTATGAATGTGTTATGAGTCTTATAAAATGGCCCTTATTAGGGGTTGAGTGAGACAAGAGGTTTGAATGGAAGAAAGTCGATCTAGGGTAAAGGAGAGTTTGTGTCACTCTTTACCTTTGACATATCCATCCCAATGTTTCCGATAGGGCAAGTCCATGTAGACATCAGCACACAGTTCTGGAGTGCAGGTGGCGAGCACACCAACAACTTTGTACTCATAAAGTCCAGTTTCCTGTGAACAGCACATGAAAGAAGTTCTCTCTTCCAAATATGTACCACGCCTACAATGTAACTAATCCCATACCACAGGACTCTGATTATTGCCAGTTGGAGAAACAGCCTTTTTCAACTTGCAACCCAAACATTTTTGCTGGATTTGCACAGGATATTATTTATACAGAAACTTGAGATGGGGATAGAGTTAGGCAGGGGGTTCAATAAAAACCAAACGTGCATTCTGTGAAAAGGTAATGTCTGAGCATGCGTAAAGTTCTAGTCTACAATTTGGCACACCATACCCTATAGACGCAGCACAAAATGTAATATTTGGCATATTTCTGAGGGTGCCATTCATCCCACTATCTCTAGCCTACTTGTGAACACAAATAGCCTCAAATAAATAAGTAGCGGAAAGTGGGGTAAGTTGAGCCACCCTTGTTTCTAGGAAACCATACACAAAAGTAATCACTGGAGCCCAGTCTGTGAAGGAAGAAACCACATGGAAAAAATGTTAAGCAGGTCCAATAAACAGATTTTCACCAAGTCAAATGAATTTATTGCTTGTATCTAAACCAAAGTAGAGAATTGTAAGATTGTTTTATACATCAGTTGGGGTCTCTATAAGCTTCGATATGAGGTCCTAAACCTAGCATGAAAGTGCATCCTTGTACCTGTGTGGGTTGTGGAAGAGGGTTGTGGAAGCCAAATATAGTCCAAACGTTTGCCTTGGGGTAGGTTGAGCCAATGGCAAGTTGAGCAAATTGAAGTGTTTTAATTCCAAGCATAATGCAAGGCATTATCACTGGGATATGAGGTAATAACAGGGCCTGGCCTATGTTAAAAGTGTTTTAAAAAAGTACAAAGTGTTTGTTAGGTGTTAAGCATGTGTTAAAAGATGCTTAAAATGACTAAAATACAAAAAAAGTGATTGTAATTGTGTTGAATTGTGTTTGGGAAATAAAGATAGACATGGTTTTAAATAGGTAGTGGTAATATTTAATTCTGTACAGAAATTTGTAGGCGGTTCATCTTACCCCATACCGTGCCAAGATACCACTTTTTTTTGGGACAAGCTATGTTTTCAAAACTAATGTTTACATGAATTCTGAATGGCTCAACTTACCCCACTCTCCCCTAGTTTACTCAATCATCAAGATTACATTTAAAACGCTGTAGTTGATGATGGTGAATAGCGACTTCCGCATTTTGCCAGTGGGCAAGTTCCTCGAGTCTAACGTGGGCTACAAAGTCTGTTATGCTATTTCATGTAAATGTCCCCTTCAACGTGAAAATAATACAACGTATGAAACGTGAAAATAGCCTACGTGCGAGACACATCCAACAGATCGATGAGAGTACGTCATTCAATCACGCAAATCGGCATAATCACAATGAATGGGCTTTTGATTCGCAAGCTAACGAGGCTAACAGCTAATAAGCTTACACAGCAGTTTTCACTTTCTATTCCTTTCTCAAAACAGTAATTTACATGTACCTTGTCATACAGCCGGTAGATTTTGACACCCATTGTCTCTGTGAAAAACTCCCATCCTCCCTCCAACTGAGGTTTATCTAATTCCTTCCATGCCTCCAGAAATTCCTCATCTGTAAAGTGCAGCGACATGTTTTCAAACCCTGCTGTGACATTGGATCATGTGATCTAGGACTCCGTGTGTGCGCTTCAGACGCCGTACGTGCGCTGAAGTGCGTCACAAACATTCCAGTGATATACTTAGAATCACTACCCATTTATTTTTATGTTAGAAATTGTATTTTGGATTTAAACTGTGCGTGTGCGGTGTGTGTGTGTGATTAATGACTATCTGCACTGTAATGTTTTTGGAATGCTCCTCTTTCTATCCTAACCCAAAGTTGAAGTGCCATCCAAGGAAAAATATCATTTGGAAGCACTGACCATCTCCAAATACAATAGAGAGGAAACATAATCTGTAATGCTTTGTGTCCTGCTGGTGCCCTGTCTCAGTTGCTTGTTTAGAAATCCCTAAACTGTAGGCGATTTCAAAATATAGGATAACCTACATCTGGTGGTTTGAATGAAATATATCAATGCCTTTATGAACTTCCAGAGGTAGAACCCTGGGTCTGTGGTTTAGCATCCTTTGCCCCCTTGTTTTGCAAACACGCCAGGCAAATTCAGCATTTACATATACCACTGATTGAAGGTAGGCCCAAATGATAATCACTCTAAAAGATGTCACTCCGTAAGATGGTTCAGAAATATGTCATATTACTTAAATCAGTTTTCCAGCAGAAGAGTATATGGTAATGGCGTTGTGGAAGAGCCATGATTTCCCTGTTGCCACTGTCTCTTTTTGGGAAAGGGATCTACTGCAGGAAGGAAGAGACAAGACAACACCCCATATCACATTACTATGTGTCAGATCTTTCTTAGGGAGCACTTGTGTTACAGGCATATTTGGAGTGGCAGTAGGCATATCCCATCCACAGGCCCTGGTGTCTACCATTGGTTTACAGACATAGCATGGGTGTGTGACTGCATGAATTTCCAGACACATAGGTCCTATGAACCATGATTCCAGTTTGATAGACCGTATGTCATTCATCTTAAAGAGTCCCTTGTTTTAATTAAAACTATCCAAACATGAAGATGTGTGCATGGATATTCGTTTAGGCTGAAGTGCATGTGTTTGTATGTTTGTATGTGTGTGTGTATGTTTGTGTGTGTGCATGTATGTTTGTGTGTAATGATGTGATAATATTGTAATAAGTCGACTGCTATTACTCATCTTCGTATTAGCCAACATCTGCTTCAACGGCCTACTGCACAGTTCTAGGCTAAATAAATGTGCCTCGACATCCAAACAGCTGTGCTTCATGTTGGCCCTCCCTTAGTCAAAAGAGGTTAAAAGGTCCCCCCTCCTCTGAAGCCAAGATAATAAAAAAACGTGTGGCCAGCTTTTGGATCACCCCACCCCCATAGCCACCGATATTCTACAAACGTGCTTGCAATGCAAGAAGATGGCAGTCAAACAGTCGTTTTCTTACACAGGAGGAAACGCACAGGGGACATCTGATGAATGGGAGTCAAATTCCAACACCGAGCGCTTACGGGGCGAGCTGTAGACGGGCTGAGCGAAGTGGAGAGTGGAACTGTGTTCTGGACCTACACATTGAATCTGGCTTACAATGTATTCTACATAAAGACGGAGGGGAGTCACACTTGTGTCGGCTTTTGAAATTATACGGAGTTACTGGAATACAAAAGCCTATTAAAGTCCCTGTTTTATTCATCGATGGGCGAAACCACTTTTTAAAACGGTGCGGGCATGGAAAATGCGTGCGAGGTAAGTTAAAACACTTCTGTAGACACTTATCGAACATGGAGATTTTTTTTTTCATCACACAATATTCACTGTGTGTTTATAGGCAGTTGGTCCACGCGTAAAACTCGAACTCTCCAACCCAAACACTTTGCCTCGTACATGATATGTCACCATTTATGTAATCTTTATAACAACTTGAGATGATAACATGTTTATATACAGTAGGTAGACTATGTAGTCATCGGAATTATAGCCTATGCATGTGGCACAACTAGGGCTACAATATTTTCCATTACTAACTTTCTAGACACATTGAAATTCAATTCAAACATAATACCCATTACAGCAAAACCGCATGATTTTACATGTGTAAAATCACATAATTTCACATGGAATTGTAGATGTGAAATCATGTGAAAACTTGTTCACGTGTATTTTCATGTTATCTATCACATGTTGTTTTACATGTTGTCACATGAAAACATGTGTTTTTGGAACACTTCATATGTTCACATATGAAATTAATTAGTTTTTTTCCATAAGGGACCTTATCAACAAAGGTTACTATAATAAAGGACTAGGCCTACTACAATAAATAGGCTATAATTGAAATATATTCCATATAGCCTATCAATTGCAAAAACAAGTTAGGTCTACAACTTTGCATTAGGCCTATTAGAGTAATACATTTATAAGATGTTATGACATGGACTAATGTGGCATAACAAGCAGCTGGAATTATTTTTTAAATTATATTTGCAAAGTTTGCAGACATGGAGAAAGAATGACTGCTTGTGAAATTGCTGATGATTTTGGGGCTGCTCACATTTCATGGAGTAGTTTGTAATGCCATCTCCCACGCTCTCCAGGGAATGTGACAGCTCGTGCAAGGTTGAGTGGTTCTGCGTCATTCAGCCAATTTCTGACTTTGCTGGGCCAAAGGCTAGCATTGTGCAAGGAGGTTGCCTGGAGTTACTAAGTGCCAAATGAAGGCTTATGTCTTAAGCTGTCAACAGTTCCGACTGAGGCAATCTGCATGCACATAATAGCTACTTAAATGATTGTTAAGGCCTATTTTATTATGTCCAGTGAGGTTACAATTGGGCAACATGTTGAGGAACATATGGATTTTGAGACTCCCTTCAGTATGACATAACAAATTATATATTTCTTCACATAGATTGGGACACGCTGACAGAACAACCTCAGGATATAAAAAGTGAGGATCCATCTGTGGTTAAAGTGAGGACCCATCTGTGGTTTGAAAGAAGCAAAACCTTGATGCTGGATCCTGCGATGCCAGAGGAACCCAGTAAAGACACCATGACAGTGCCAGCAGCCCCAGAAAGAGCCATCGTGGAGAAGGCCAACATCAATGACCACACTCCGACTGTGACTATAGTAGCTATCCCTTTGGTCACTGAAATCCAACTGAATGCGGCCACAGGTGGTGCAGAGCTCTCCTGCTATCGTTGCACAGTGCCATTTGGCGTGGTCATTCTCATTGCCGGTATCGTGGTCACTTCTGTGGCCTACAGCTTCAACTCACATGGCTCCACCATCTCCTACTTTGGGCTGGTGCTACTATCTGCTGGACTGGTGCTATTGGCGTTAAGTGCAGTATGCTGGAAGATGAGACTTGAGAGAAAAAAGGAGAGGCGGAGGGAAAGCCAAACTGCACTGGTCGCAAACCAGAGGAGCATCTTTGCATGAAGGGAAAGACTGATCATCAGGAGAGAAAATACATCGGTGATATGTTTGGGTGCGAGAGGAACTTGAGGTAGTGGTTAATTTGAAAGCATTCGGGAGTGGAGACAGCTGTAACCAGATGTTTTCATGGCCGACCAATGTCTATGTGGTGGGTCGTTGACCTGCAAGGCTTTGACCACAGACTGTCTACAGGCTAAGCAAGCCAAAACATCTTAGCTTTCATGAAGTTGTTGGGGTTTTATCTGTCAAACAGACTGGCCACATCTGGGAAGCTGGGCAGACAGCCAAACTGAATGTATCAGAATTAAAACAAATTACCACTGTACAAAGCAATGGAGAGGATGTTTCCCATTAATCTACTGTTGCATTTGGTGGCTTAGATTTACTGGGAGGGACTGTGGTCTGAAAGGAGAGGGACATGGGAAAATCCAGAACAATGAATCCTGCTTCATTTACCATGTTTTAAAGATACAGCTGACATAAAGTCTGATTGTTCCTTTTCATCTCACACAGAATTATGTTCAATTACCTGACATGGGAATATGGTACTTACATGTTCATATGCAATGATATATATTGGCATTATCGGGACACAAAAACGTTTTGTTTTTGTTTGATGTCTATTGTCGTATTCTATTAAACAAGTCGAGCTCAGAGATAAAGTAAATTAGATGTCACACAGTAATTATATATAGTACATGTACTTAGGATGATATAGGTAGTATTGCATTATGAAGGAATATGATTATTGACGAAATGTAACTTACATCGAGTTAACCTTTATTAAGTATTCTCTGTAAGCACTTTGTTCCAAACCATGACTAACATGGTGTTCTATGTAACTATGACGACAAGATTCTTTGGAATTACTAGCATCTTGCCACAGACTTGTTGTTAGTACTTGCAGTACTTGCCATTGTCAGTAAATGTATTTCATATATTGAGAGAAATGAAATTGTTTAGTATTTTATTCCACTTTAATATAATCATTTGTATGACTTCTCTGTTAACAGTACATCAATTGTTAATAGGTTATAGTGAGGTCTAATAAACTCTCATCCATATTTAAACATTTAATTTGTGTCTGTTTTCATGATCCAAAGGTTCAGCATGTGTGTATTCTGAAGAGAACAGCTGATATATAAGGGAGAAGTCGAAGTGTTCCATGAGACAGTCTGGCTCATATCAGCTATTAGCTTGACATACCAAATGAAATGATCTTTCTGTTTTACACAACCGCACATGGTCTATTTCAGCTTTGGGTTTTTATGACAGAAATTACATAATAGAATGTGTCTCACTTATTGTATTTGTCAAAGAAGAAAGAGTAGAGCATTACTGCTAAAAGCAGTTAAGTGGTGTGACTTGAACATTCAATACTGAACTGAAGGAAGTGTGTCTTCTCTCATGACGTACACCAGTAGGTCCAATTCCTTATCCTGGGGTCCCATTGTGTATTCAACCTTATGCACTTGTTCTGCCATTTGTTGATTGTTTAAACTGTGCTGAGGGCAGGTTTGCCTATGATTACATTTCAGTGAATGAAATGTGTTTGTGATAAAGCTAAGAAATATTGTTTATATATTATATAAATAAGTTACAGTATTAATATCTACTTAATATTTTTTCTAAGATTTTTTTTTTATTAACCATTTGTTGTTGTGTTGTACCTCTGTCAGGATCAAATTATGTAGCTGCCAAAGGTGACATCACTGTATGCTTTGACAGCTGAGAAATCACTTCCACCGTTTCTTCCACTATATATATTGAAGTCCAAATAATCTGCATAACAGTGCTCAGTTGGCCAACAGAATCAATACTATTCTACCTTTCAATACAAAAATTCCCAAAGGTAAAAGGAAGTTGAACTCTCCTGTTTGACTTGGTTCAAAATAGCACAGACGCGGAGGTATATTTATAGGCAGCATTTGCGTTGCTATGCGTCCCTGTGACACCAGACACTACAACTAAATGGTTTGCTTGCGTCAGAGGAGCACCTACAACACACTTTGTCACTTTTGAGGGCGAACCTTACCCCACTCAGAGGGGAGCTCACTATAGGGGGAGAATGGAGTCATTCAGACACCTGACTCTGAGATCAAATGTTAATCACATAGTAAGATGTGTCCCTTTTCCGCATGACAGGTTACCAGCAGCTAAGGCTAAAAGCAGTGAAGTTGGAAAAAAGGGGTGACCTGATATGGGATTTAACAGGTGCTGTCCACAACCGTACCCTCTTTCTGAATTCGGTGTGTCACTTTTTTGTTCCAGGGACTGCCAAGCAGATAATGATGTTTATGATTAAGACAAAAGTGAGATTAGATCAAATTATTTTAATTGAATTGAAGAAGCCCAGATGTCAACTGAGGGAATAACGGCTAGCTGTCACAAGCCAGAATGGGTAAGAGAAGCATGACTAAACCATAAACAGCTTGAAATAATCAAAATATGTGGTACCTGAGGAGCAAAGGGCTTGTTTATTACAGCTTCTATTTAAAATGACGTCCAATCAATGACCTTGGTTGGCATGGAACATGAGAGCCAAATGTTTCAGAAATATTTTTTTATCGTTGCTTGTGAGGTCACGCTGTTATCATTAGGCTGTTAGGGCTGTTGGTGGAAAGGAACACATATGTTTTTTTTGTGTGTACTTTTTACCCCTTTTTCGTGATATCCAATTGGTAGTTACAGTCTTGTCCATCACTGCAACTCCCGTACGGACTCGGGAGAGGCGAAGGTCGAGAGCCATGCGTCCTCTGAAACACGACCCTGCCAAGCCGCACTGCTTCTTGACACATTGCTTCTTTAACCCGGAAGCCAGCCGCACCAATGTGTCAGAGGAAACACTGTACAACTGGCGACCGAAGTCAGCATGCAGGCGCCCAGCCCGCCACAGGAGTCGCTAGAGCACGGCCAAACCCTCCCCTAACCCTGACGACGCTGGGCCAATTGTGCGCCGCCTCATGGGTCTCCCTGTCGTGGCCGGCTGCGACACAGCCTGGGATCGAACCCGGGTCTGTAGTGACGTCCTAGCACTGCGATGCAGTGCCTTAGACCGCTGCGCCACTCGGGAGGCCCCAATTGTGGATTCTCCACTTAAAATCTGCGTTACAAATGTTCACTTCAAGAGATAAGTTGCTGTTATGAATATTAGAACTGGGTTTCTGATCAATGTGAAACTGTCATTTTAAGTATTCTATGGTCAGAGCTTCTCGTAAGTCCAAACCACTGTAAAGTCACTTCGAGGTGACTGTTAAGTTGCTCTACAAGGGCTGGGGGGTTAAAGAGATGGAGAGTGACTGTTTAGTTGCCCTATAAGGGCTGGTGGGTTAAAGAGATGGAGAGTGACTGTTTAGTTGCTCTAAGCTGGGGGTTAAGAGTGACTGTTTAGTTGCTCTACAGGGGCTGGTGGGTTAAAGAGATGGAGAGTGACTGTTTAGTTGCCCTATAAGGGCTGGTGGGTTAAAGAGATGGAGAGTGACTGTTTAGTTGCCCTATAAGGGCTGGTGGGTTAAAGAGATGGAGAGTGAATGTTTAGTTGCTCTACAAGGGCTGGTGGGTTAAAGAGCTGGGGTGTGACTGTTTAGTTGCTCTACAAGGGGGGTTAAAGAGCTGGAGAGTGCGTCAGCCACCTTTCCCCTGGAGGATTGGCCCATGTCACTACTTCCTCTGTAAACTCACCCCACCTGACACTCAGGGACCATGGGTCCAGGCCAGCTGATGCAGGAAACAATAGGCAGCTAGCCTGCTTATCAGACACAACCCTCCCATTTCTTGAACGTGAGCAGTTCTTTGATGGTTATGTCAGTGGATACAACAAAAGTGGAACCTTGGCAATCAGGAGAGGGTTTTGATTAGATTCTTGCAGCAGTTGCTTGTAAGAATGCTTGCCTTCCCAAATTTTCACTGTCAGAACTATTTGTTCACTTGGAGTTTCAGACTTTAAGCTTGTGCCTCTGCTGAATTTCAACATTGGCCCATGTTCTTGATAACTGAAAGAGCAACCACTGAATTCCATGTATTGGTTCAGCCCTTCAAAAATTGCAATCTATATTTCAAGTGCCTTGTCTAGCCATGTTTTCTTCTTACTCCTTCAGAAAGGTACTAAGTGCACACCCTCCAAGATAAATAAAGGGCTTATCAAAAAATATTTCAAGGCAATCGTTAACCACAATTATGGTGGTAGTTCTCTTAAACAAATGGTTATTGTGACAACTTGGAGAGGATAAACATATTAATAACTTTTTATTGGAATAAATCCAGACTACATCCATTATCAAAGAAGCACATTTTACCTTAAAAGGAACAGAAAAGCCACTGTGGCATTCACAACAGTTATCTTCACTGGCACTGCCCGAGACTGTATTTTCTTTCATGCTGTGCCAACGGCTCTCAAAGAGGTGTCTGAAGTGCTGCCTGCCCGCTGCCTCTGGGGTCCTAACCCATGGCATGTCCTCATTCCCATGCACACTGGAGGTAAAGCCCTTCCTGACAAACTCAACAACTCAGAGGGATAGAGGATGCAATGGATCGCCATTAAATCTCAGTTCAACCCACAATGTCCCACTGTTTTAAAAGAAAAAGTGAAGCACTGCTTTTTAAAGCCTTTTTAAAGCCTTTTTTCAAGCTGTAAAGTTCTTCACCATCTTGTATCTGGCAGTTTAACTTGAGTTTTGAATCTAGATTCAACGACATGAACAATTCTCAGCAGAGTAAAATATGTCTGAACGACAGACAGCACAAGATCAATAGACACTGTGACGTTATTGAGTCTGGACATTGTGTAGAACCTTGGAAGGGTGGTGGGTCAGGGCCTCTAGAAACAATTGTTTTTGTTTTGTATTATGTCCATACATTCTTAGTCAGACTACAGGGCTCTCTTCCCCTCAGCCATAACAAAAGGCCATCTTGATTGATACAATCTTGACGGTTGAAGCAGCTGCAGCTCCCCAAATGCCCAACAACGAAGTAGCACATTCATCTTCTAATCGATTGTGCTGTGTAGTATTTTACCTCTTGTCTCCTTGTAGCCAGCCACCCTTCTGTCTCTCTCTCCACAGACTTCCTAATTAAACCAAGGAGTGTACTGGTCTAAGGTGGCGCAGTGGTCTAAGGCACTGCATCGCAGTGCTAGCTGTGCCACTAGAGATCCTGGTTCGAATCCAGGCTCTGCTGTAGCCGGCCGCAACCGGGAGACCAATGGGGCGGCGCACAATTGGCCCAGGGTAGGGGAGGGAATGGCCGGCAGGGAGGTAGCTCATTTGGTAGAGCATGGCGTTTGCAACGCCAGGGTTGTGGGTTCGATTCCCACGGCGGGCCAGTATGAAAATAAAAAAAGAATAATGTATGCACTAACTGTAAGTCGCTCTGGATAAGAGCGTCTGCTAAATGACGTAAAATGTAAAAATGTACTGCTAACAGTGTTTTCCCTTTGTTACTCTTTCCTCATCAAGACCTCTCAAACTTAGTGAGCCTCAACCAGCTGCCTGCTGGAGAAGGGTGAAAATAATTCCCATCATGCAACAAAGAGGGAAGGACGTCAAAACGGCACAAAGGGAAACCACAAGAGTGACATCCTATCGTGACCGTATTGTTGACTCCATCAAGCATGAAGATAAATGTCATCCATTTGTCTGAAAAGAGGGATGAGAACACAAATGGTCAGAGTTTGGTTTCACTGTGATACATTACACAGGATAGTGGCCCAATTTCTGTTGGACCATGGTGTGTGTTGTATCTTGTGAAGTACAATGCATTGCAAAAAGCTTAGAGAGATAAATATTATGGCAAGGCAGTGACGGATATGGTATTCATGGTCAATATGTCGGCTCAATGTTGATCTTGAAAGGAGTTCTCACCCTGAAACAATCTAATCCTTGTACCCGTGTTGGAACAACAGAGGAACAATCACTCCTGTCATGGTGTAAAAGACCAACAGTGCTGTTTCGTGGCAATCTCTGACACCAACAGGAAAAAAGCGACTTCCACAGTATTTACCAACTCTGCCTCAGGAAATCTGTTTGTAATCTGCAAGTTCTCCTTTGAAACCAGGGATTGGGAAACAGCTGTAATTGAAGAGTTATCTATTAATCAGTGGTTCTTTATTGCACTTCCATCTTAAATAAAAGTGTGTGTGTGTGTGTGCATGCATGCAAATGCTCATTACAGAAGTATTTGAGAAAAATACACAAGGCAGGTGAAAACTGCACTCTCTCATTGATCAAATAATAGAGAATATACCAAAGTACATGTGCTGTAAAATGATATATATTTTAAAGTCACAAAACAGTGGATAAAAACTCTATGATTAATGTGTCTCCTGTGTCTAGAATATCAGTTTACTGTAAAGAAACATTGTGGACAGTGAGTTAATGCTGGAAGACCTCAAGTGGAATTGTTTAGACTGCAATAATAAATGCAAGGTGTTCACTCTTTCCAGTACCATATTCTTGCATGTGTGCCAAGAAATATCTTGGCAAGCATGGACAATATTTTTCCCCTAAGTAAATTAACTAAATAACTGGAGTGGTTTGGGGAGGAAATGACAAGGTGTGTCTGACACAGCTGCAGAGGTCATTTAACAAACCCAATGATGTCATGGGAAGTAGCTTCTTCAGAGTTTCCTTTCATCTGAACAGCTGAGCTACTTTGTAAAGGGTTGGATTTTCCTTTATAGGCGTTCAAAAACTCAGTTGCATACATATTTCTTTATGGTATGTAGAAACTTCTACTTCTGCTGTTGGTTAGGTTACCACCTTGCTATTCCTCAACAGATAAATTAATACAGTTATGCTGTAAATGTATTAATCTTTGGGGGAAAATAAAAAATATAGAGGGAATAATCTAAATTCTGCATCCATTGAATGTATTAATGGAGACCAAGACAGAAATGTGTATTTGTTTACCTTGACTTCTTCTGCCCTTGTGTGACATTAAGTGAAAGCCCAGAAGCTCTCCTATTTGCCACACTCTGTCAGGTAACTTTCACACCAAGAAGCTATGGCCCCATAAACCAGCCTGGGAGCCTGGGACCTGGTCAGACCTGGTCACACAGAGCACAACAAGGGAATGTGGCCCAGCTGAGAGCAGCGGGACCCCAGCTCCAAGCACCACCTCATCCTGAACAAGTTTGAATAGGTTACTGTGGGACACAGTGGGGGAGCGTTTAATGTGGTCTCGGGGTATAATTCAGCAGGCTTTTAATCAGCCCTGGACGTTCTTCTGAGCGCTGCCTAGGGAAGAGGGCACCAGCATTTCCGATGACATATGCAGGACAATGGTGAGGGGACACAGCCAGGGCATCTGTTTTGCAGCGCCCCAAATCTGATTTCCTCTGGAGCTTCAAGGGGAAAGAGTCTATTTGATGCTGAGTGAGATTTAAAGAAAATAAAACAAGTCATTAGACGGAGAAAGAAAACCCTCGTCCACAGCTTTCTGTCCTCCTGAGTATGTAGAACATTGATTGCTATATGTTGCAATGTGTTCTGAGACATATGGCCAGAGAAGAGTTTTACAAAGTATTACATAGGCTTCATATAGAGTAAAATAAGTAGGCTACATATATAGGATCTTAATTTGAGCCAGTTTACTACAGCAGGAAAATAATCCTGAAGGAACAGGAAATGTGAATTATTATGTGGATTATAATTAATGGAAATGTTTTGTAGGGGTTGATGCATTTTTTTAGGGCAAATAAAGTCTGATATTTTCAAGTGGAAATTACAAACTTTAGAATCCTTTTAAAACCTTGAATACACTACAAGTTTGCATTTCCTCCTGTGCAGAAAAATCCTCAGCAACAAAAGAGTGATCAAATTAAGATCCTACATCTGTACTTTAGTGCTGTCTAAAGACCATTTCAATGCTTGTAATTTGACATAAAGAGAGATACTAAAGGTCCTGTCGGTCCCCTTACTGAAAAACACATGATTTCACTTGAAATTCCACATGTGAAGTCATGTGATCACATGTTTTCACATGTGTAGTTTCATGTTATCACATGTTGCTTTACATGTTGTCATATGTTATCACATTAATTTCACATAAGATCACGTAAACACTTCACATGTGATCACGTGAAATTCATGTGGTGTTTCCGTAAGGGTCTTTTATGTCACATAGTTTCTGTGGGGTTTAACACCACTGTAAAAGCACTCCTCTCCCAGGCTGGGCCTTAAATGTAAGTCACATGGTATACAGACTGGTCGTGCTTTGTGGGGTCCTTGACTAGAGGAAGCCATGAGCTCTGGGAGGAGCAGGTTCCCACACCCAGAAGAAGAGACGGAGGACGGGCTAACACAAACAGTCCGCCATTCAGGAAGGAAAGGGCTCCCTTTAGGCCTTTATCAGATCTGCGAGAGGCTCAGTCCGACCGTTGTCCCGCCAGCTGCTGTCCCCTCGAGAGGTACAGCTCCACCCTGGTCCAGTTTAATGGTCTTTTTACTCTGAAATTATCAGTCTTATCATAATGCACTACTAATATATCAGGCTAGCTGCTAGGTCACGATTTGGGTCTGGGGACACAGTGCATACAGAGGTAAAGTGGAACTAGTCTGTGAGTTTTGGGACCAATGTCAAGAATGCAGGCTAATGGCAACACTATCAGACAGGGCTAGACCGGCAGTGCAATATGTGATGACCTGTGCACAGTAGGACTACACCCCCTCGCACATGTACAGAAAGGTCTGGCCTACAGGATACAGCAATGTGGTAACAATTACTAAAGAATGAACAAATCTGTAGGGTAAGTGTGGGTAAGCTTGGTTTGCCACACCACACATTGATTCCTTCCTGTTCAGGTCTAATTTCCTGATCAAACAAGTTATACTATTCATAAAAACAATTCTGAAGGAAATTAACACAACACGAAACAAATCCTTAACCCCCTGGTTCCTCAGTCTAGATCCCCTCTACTCTCTGTACCATGGACCAGTATGTCTCTCCTGTGGTATTTGTACACATTGAGGCCGAACAGGAGCTGCCCTCAGCTGTCTTTTGATTGCATAACCCTGCCTCTTTGCTTACCTCATGGAACATCTCTGGAGTAACTCATGGAGACTGAAGACACAAAGAACAGGCTCACGTTCACAACATCTGCTGGCTTAAGAGCCTCATGACTGTCTGTGGCGCTTGGGCAGCTCCAAGTGAGTAATAGTTCCCTTATGTCCAGTAAACGGGGCTGTGTCAACTTTGATATTTTTTCTAAACTTACTAAACCCTTATGAAAAGGAACCGGATGTGGAATGGTATATTTAATGGGGGAAGGAAACTTTGATACTTTGAAACTTCAGTTTAGTTAAACCTTTCAGCAAAAAAAAAAAATATTGGTTGACTCCTCCATTCTTTAGATAGAAACGAATCCCAGTAATCCCATGTAGGATACGGACTGGGAGTAGATGATACCCCACTAAAGTCATTGGGAAATCTTTGCCACATCGAGGAGGTCTCGATTTTATGGGTTGTTGTGAGAAATTGATACTCTAACGCATTTCAAAATTAGCACTACGGATTCAAAAATGATTTAAAAAAGCCTGGCCCTGAAACTCTGCAATCTTTTTTACTGGCATGGCTAAACTCTCCAAACATTTATAAAATATATCTTACATTCGTTAGTAGTAGAAAGAACACAGTGTACTCCAGGGCCGCCTTTTGAATTTCGTAATTTCCAGATCTGTAAAACAGAGCATTTAAACCTCAAATGTAAACATGCTTGATTAATGCTTATATGTCAGTTAAGTTGTAGCATATTTTCTACATTTGGGGCACCCTCATGGTTGCCCACAGAGACACCATAGCAACAAAGACAAGGGTGCTTGAATACATACATGTCAAGACAAAGGTCTATGCTGCTCAGTATTTGAACGTGAAGCTAGTATAGCCAGAGAAAGGCTCTTGGGGCCCTGTAGTGCCAATTTATCACATTGTGTTGGATTGCAGAGAGGGAGGGACCTTTTGAATATGTATGCCTTGTAACTCATTTGTTGTGGACCTGTGGTGAGGGTGGGGGGTCAGGATATGTCTGATGGAGGGAGGGACACCACCAAGGATTAGTGGCATGCTGGGAAAATAAACAAACATGCAGCAAGTCTTTGTGCGCTAGCAGAAAGTAAGGCTTTTGTTAGCGGAAAAGTCAAAGCAAAGACAAACTCCCCTAGCATCCTCAGACATCCACACACAGACAGGCTCCATCCAGATAGAGACAACAGATGGGCAGCCCAAGTCCCTCCGGCAGGTTTCTCCACATATCCTTTCTCCCCGGCTCTCTCAGGGCGTCCATCTCTCTCTCATGTCTGCTTCCAGTCCCGTGGAGACGGCCGGACACCCTGGCACCAGGTCTGGCGCTGGGAAAGATCGCCGGCCCAGATATAAACAGGAGAGAGACCCCACCCATGGGCATGGGACAGAAAGACAAACCTGACATATCCTCTCCTGTAATCACTTCCAAAGAACTCAACAACAAAAACATCCCTCAGCTTTTCCTTCAACCCAATGTCAATGTGTTATTTTTAGTTTAGTAATCTTGAACATTAAGCTATTTGGATTGCAACGCACAAAGTAATCTTACTGATGCTGCAATTGACCTTACCAATATTAATCCATACCCACAATGTCATCTCACTGCCAAAATGTAACATTTGCCATTTGCCAAAAATGCAGGTTTAAAATGTTCTGTATATCAATACACAAACAGACAGGCTGACTCTGTTAATGCTGAGGCCTCCACACAAGGGCGTAGCATTTTCCAGATGCTCATTTTGGGAATTTTACCAGATTAACGAGTGATGACGATCTGACTGACGTAAAGAGGACTGTCAGAGGACATGGTTGCTCAATGAGGACTTATTACTCAAAGACAGAGAAGGCATTGGTCTTCTTCATAAGATTTCATGAAATATTGTATTGATTGTCCTTCAGAGGCCAAAATAACCCTCTGGTTTTAAATCACTGTCCAAATGGACAGTTAGATCATTACATTTTCGTGTGGCTATGAAAAATCCTTGTAACCTTTGACATTGGTCACGTGAACATTAAACATGTATTAAAGGCCTGAACATCCAGTTCTGCTATGAAGTAACAGTGAATCCTAACTAAGCCTCTGATGTTACTTGGAAACATAAAACCTATTTTTCAAAGAAATTTCGAATTAAAACAGTTTGTTGTAGAAAAGTAAAGCATAATCTTGTTTATGTATCTATTTCTATAAATGTATTTGCATCATCTTTTGATTAACTGGCTTTACAATAGATTATTACCCGGTAATTGTTTTGATGTGGATAAACGGACAGAATGAAACTGTCTTAGTGAGGATTGTTAATGCTGCTGGCTCGTGCTCTGTCCTTTGTTCTAATAACCCATGTCATCTGTTTGGGGCTTGTCCATTGTAGACACTCATCCTGATGAATGGCCACTTGAGTTGGCTACTTGAGGATGCTTTCAAAGATCCGGAGGAACATGGACTCTAAAAACAGAGCTGTCATTCACATGTAAGCTTTGGATCCATCTGGTTTGATCTTCATTCAAGAATACAATCTAAAACTCATGTATGAGCTCGTAAAAATGCAAATTGCATCCCTTTGTATTGAAGTGCCTAATTTAAAAAATATTGATTACCAACAACATCAAGTAGAACATTACAGTTTGCCTGTCCCCATACATGACAGACACAGGAGTGTGTGTGTGTGTGTGTGTGTGTGTGTGTGTGTGTGTGTGTGTGTGTGTGTGTGTGTGTTGTGTGTGATGGCAGTCTGGGTCAAAATTCAGATTATCATCCTATAGATGGTGCTGTTCCTACTGCACAGCTCATGTTGACGACGATGACTGCCCTCTGCTGCTCATCTTACCCTCTCGCTTGAAAGCAAAAGGATGAAAATCATGCCACAGGAACAAAATTATCTTCACTCAGTAAAAGGATATCAGTAAATAAATATGGTAAAGCAATGTCCTTGTGGTGGAAGTTCTCTTCCACAGAGCATGTGTATTTGAAAACGAAAAATGGCACTGCCTTAATTGACGTGTCAGCACAGATTATTGACCTCATAGGAACGCTTTCAATTCCGTTAACCCGCCCTCTGATATCTCTGCAGCGGCAGCTTACAACGACTGTGTCAATCCTCTGCTACACACAGTGAACAGAAAAGTCATGATCACACAAATATATACCACAATAAATATGCATGCACTGATATTTAACATTGAAAATATGAAAGTCAAAGACCCCTCTTTCACATCTGAGTAGCTTTTTTAGTTGCTATCTCTGGTCTCTATTTAGCCAGATGGCTCTCTCTCTCTCAATCCCCACTCACAATCAAGATTAAGATTACACTATTACACACACACACACACACACACACACACACACACACACACACACACACACACACACACACACACACACAGACACACACACACACACACACACACACACAGATAGACAGACTGACACACAGAACACAGTACTCATAAATGCGTCATACACATGTTCATACTAACGACAGACTGTCCGTCCCCACCCTGCTTTTTCTGTTAATTCTCTAAATCTGTGCTGTTTCCTAAATTAATATGCCCTTGATAAACAGATTCTGGTGATATAACACAGGCTTTTAAAAATGGCCTTTTTAAATGGGCAGAATTCTATACCGGATTCAGTTGTTGAAATTACAACTGAGGCTTAAGTTATTAAACAGAGCAGCTTTAATCATTGATCACAGAAATTCAAGGTTGGCGGAATGGCATGGATTAAAGTATTTTTACCACAAAGCCACATATCCACTGTGATCTGAGAGAGAGAGAGAGAGAGAGAGAGAGAGAGAGAGAGAGAGAGAGAGAGAGAGAGAGAGGAGATTGACAAGGATAGATTGACGAGGATAGAGAGAAAGCCCTGCTGTCACTGGCTAGTTTAGTGATTCCAGCTCCACTGAAGGCGACCGTCTTCCATTCTCCCGTCCACCACCTGTTTCTTCTGGGCCTTTGGGCCGCACAGCATGAGGCAACTACCATGGGCTTTAAGGAAAACTTCTCGGAGATTGATCCTGTCACTTTGAACCTCTGCATCCTAATCGCCAGCTATGTTATCTTGCTTCTGGTGTTCCTGATATCTTGTATAATGTATGACTGCCGGGGCAAGGATCCAACCAAGGAGTATGCGCCGGATCCTGTGCCTACCCAATCCCCCATCAGACTGGTGGTGATGCAGCAGACCACCCCTTCTCCACAACATCAACGCTGGGACCAGACTAATATGGTCACCTCATACGAGCCTCAGCCCAGTCCAGACTTCAGGGAGAAGAAGAGCACCATGGTCTAGAAGGACTACTGTGGTGCTGAATAACTCAGTCCACCACCCGTTGGAATTATCGCAGCGGGATAAACTTTTGTACATATATGTTTTTTTAAAATCTGTTTATACATTTGTTTTTTAGACTGTATTCTTCCCTGGAAGCCAGAACAATGCTAGGATTGGACCTGCAGAAGACCAGTCTGAGACGGTAAGAGAGTGGCGTGTGTGTGCAGTGTTGATGCACATGAAATCCCTCTTTTAGAAAGCTCTGGTGGATCACAGAAGCCTACAGCATATTCTAAAAGAAGAAATGACACAACTGATAATCAACATGGAATTCCTTGAGCTGTCCTATTAACAGTGGTTTGTGTTACAAGACATGAGAGGGAAATGCAATTGACTGAAAAATGGTTGCAGTTTTCAAACCTTTGCATGTAGCTCAACTATAATTTACATCACAAAATGCCTCAGTGTTTAAATTTGTTACAAAGTATTACCAGATAATTTCTCATTTTAAAGAGAGACAGGTCTGTCCCCTCTCAGTGAGCGTTCGTTGTCATCTTGCTTCACTATTTTGTCAAATGTTACTTGATAGAAATTTGTATGATGCTCTGCCAGTGGAATGTTTTCATCGACGACAGACTTGTTGCCCTATCTCAATCAAGTGCATTACAAAGTGTGCCCTGGCATTTTCAGATTAGGAGATTGCCCAACATTTCCTGGTAGGTGTAGCGTCTTGTTTATAGGGAAACTAAGGTAGCCATTAGCCAATTATATAACTTGAAAGTGGTGATCCTAACTGACCTCAGACAGGGAATCTTTACTAGGATTAAATGTCAGGAATTGTGAAAAACTGAGTTTAAATGTATTTGGCTGGTGTATGTAAACTTCCGACTTCAACTGTATCTGTTGCTTGGTGTAACATTATATGGATTTTAAATTGTCAAATCAAATATTCTAAAGGCTATTCCTTTTCATTCTGTATGAGTGAGTACAGGGCCTCCTGTAGCTCAGTTGGTAGAGCATGGCGCTTGCAACGCCAGGGTTGTTGGTTCGTTTCCCCCGGGGGGCCAGTATGAAAAAAGTATGCACTCACTAACTGTAAGTCGCTCTGGATAAGAGCGTCTGCTAAAATAAAAAAATGTACTGTATATGATTTACTAGATAGCCCAATTTATGCACAGATTCTTTGACTGAGGTTGTCTGATTCCAATGTTTTTCCTCTTTTATTCTGACTGGCAGTGTTTCCATTTGGCGTCTGTGTTATAGGTATATGAGATGCTAGAGGTGGTCTGTCTTTTGTTTTGTTGTCCTAATGCTGAAAGGGGAGAATGCATCCACAATGCAGGCCTCATGAGGACTGGTAGGTTTGGATTGTCGTGGCCATACATTTTCCTCCCACAATTCACTAGGCCATCACAGACGCCATTGAACGACAACAGTATATTGTGAGACAGAGGCTGTAACTAAGACTTATCCAATTATTCAGTCAATCTGCTTGAATTAGGAACTCTAAAAGAGAGTGCAAGCTGAGGCTATAAACTGAATTAAGCCCATTGCATGTAATATAATTAAACGCCTGTAATCATACATTCACTCGAAGGTGTGACGGAAACCCGTAGTAGTCACTGCCAAAACTAGCACCTGTACACACCGAAATAGCTTTGCCCACGCCATCTTACTTGGAGCATAAACAAATTAAGCTGTTTTAGTCATTGTACTTAGAAATGCTAATGTATGCACCTTGCCCTGAGCAGACAAAGCTGGCAAAGCAGCTCCAATAGCTTGATTACAGTACAACAACAACACCTACAGTACCAACATAATATTACAGTACAACATCAACACCTACAGTACCAACAGAATATTACAGTACAACATCAACACCTACAGTACCAATAGAACATTACAGTACAACAACATCAACACCTAGGGAATCACACCATCTCCGTATCAGTTATTGACAGAGAAAGACACATTTCTTGAAGTATTTTACTTAAAGCTGGAATCAAGAGATTCCAAGTGATGAGATAAACTCTAGCAATCTGAAAGGATCATGTTCAGCTGAGTATTAAGATTAAAAATGATTACCACTGAGATAGAATGCCACAGAATCCCATCTAAGAATCTACTGTATGGGAACAAATAATTGTAACATTTAGAAAAGGCAACATGTATAATGTGAACATAAATCCAAATGTTACAAATATCTGAAAATGCTTGTAATAGTTTTTCAACAGTGAAGAGCAATGTTGCACCAATGTATTAGCTGGGTGCAGGCCGGCTCTCATGCCTCTATGCAGAGACTACACCAGTAATCCTTTGCTACAGGGGGCAATGTGCTTTGCACCGGTTAAGAACACGCCATACTCAGCTTGTTAGCTACTAGATCATTTATTAACTCTGTTGAGGCTGGGACACAACACAGGCTCTATCTTACTTTACAGAAGTTTGATTTGATGATTGAAATGGGCAATGATAGCATGGCTATCATATACACTAATATATCCACCATGCCATGAATTGCAAAATGTGTTCATTTAGTTGTTTAATCTCTTTACTAAAACCTCAAAGGGCACAGCTATGTATTTAGATGTTTTGCCTTTTCACATTGACAACATTGTTTCATTAAGCATCTGAATATCACACCTTTACATTTTTTGTCATATTTGTAGGACAGTATTAGCATTGTTATTCTAAGTGTGCGGATGTGGATATACCGTGGCTTTTCCTAGAGGTGTTTCCGGCCTGTTGTAATCCATAGTATTGGGATTCCCATGTCTTCCCTTTTTAGAGGTACTGCATTTCAGCATGAAACAGTAAACCAATTACAGAGCTGTTTAACCCTGGCATCACGTGTCTTCACAAAGCCTCTGTTATCCTGTGGGTAGTCCCACCAGTGTCTGTCTTACAGTAGCCACTAAAGATGTCATATTAACAGCATGGCCTGCGGTGTGCATGTACAGTACAGTACATTGCCATTGGACAGTATGGAGCATTATTTAGTACTGTTATTCTACATGGCGTAGAGAGCTTTTACGTCCTGGCAGAGGACTTCGTTGGGCAAGCTTTGAGTGTTTAAAAGCAATCAATGAAAATAGGTCACACACAGACTCTACAGTATGTGTAGCCATAGTGTGACACAGAGGGGTGAACATAATACCTGACCCGAGGGACCTTTAACCTCACTTCCCCTGTAACATGAGCTCTTTCACTTGCACTGTTGTCGTGGCTAGTGGAGGAAGTGAAATGGGTCTTCAGGTTGTTGACTGTGAGCAGAGTGGTGTAACCGATGAACTCTGCATGTGCCTCAAACATGTAACAGTGTCAGAAATAGAATGAGCTAAACACTGTTTTATAGCATATTTATAAACCCAGGGACACTATACTGAGCTGCTAAACCCTGTGTTTGTATGACAGAATGCCAACCTCCATGTCTCAGTCCTGTATCACATTAGGGGTGTTAGCATGGCACCATGGGGAACTGCAGCCTTGCAGCAAGAACAAGGAAACGCTAAACCCTAACATATGGCTGCTCGCATCCTCCTGTTGTCTCTGCCAATGTCATTCTTAAAAACCCTGCCTGCCTGCCTCCCACATCTCAGCTGTACTTCCACAGCTCGTAAACAATGAGCTCCTCCTGGGCTGGATAAACGACATTTGAACTGTCCAGGGCATGGTGTACCCTAGGGATAGGATCTTGTGCAAGAAGTGGATTTTACTTTCATGAACTACGTACAATAC
The DNA here is from genome assembly GCF_020615455.1 of Coregonus clupeaformis. NCBI lineage: Eukaryota > Metazoa > Chordata > Actinopteri > Salmoniformes > Salmonidae > Coregonus > Coregonus clupeaformis. The sequence continues at coordinate 161,189 of NW_025534065.1, forward strand.
ACATTAGGCTTACTTTTGTAATCCTTTGGCATCACAACATATAAAACCAGAGAGATGAATTCATACTCAGAGGCTTGCCAAATATGACGTGAAATCTTTCTCTAAGGGAGTTGATTATGCATCTTATTCTGAGTTTACTAATGCAAACATTAAAATGGATACATTTGGGAACGTTGTCTTCACATGCATAAATGTGCTGGTTATTAATGGTTCTGAAGGGTTTGTGCAATGCCACTGCTGTGAAGTTGGGTCAGTATGGGCTTATGTTTCACTCTGGTTGTAATAGCCCAAAGATTAAAGAAACTGCAGATATTTGTCAGTTTAAAACTCATTGAGCCTGCATATCGCACTTAAAGTCTTATGTAAACAGCTATGAGTTGTGTTATCTAATGCTGTTCCTGAATGATCCAGTTACATTATTGACTCTGTTATGTAACTCTGTGGGTTAGAGAGTGCTCATCAGATACCTTGCTGAGTTACAATACTGACACTGTTATGTAACTCAGCTGGTTAGAGTGCTCATCAGATACCTTCAGTGTTGGGGAAGCTACTCTGAAAAATATAGTTAACCAAGCTACCAATTACTTCACACTGGAAGAAGTTAAGCTACACTAAAGCTACCCTTTAGAAAAATATAGTTTACTTAACTAAAGTTACCTAGAAAAAGTAGTTCACTACATCCAAACTACTTTGTGAAAAATTATCATACGTAAATCTGAAATGTCACAGACTACAAATTCCAAGAACAGTTCACTCTGGAGTCAGATGTTAACAGAATGTGTAATTTAGCCTATTAAACACACAAAAAAGTGAGAATTAGGCACACAAAAAGTGTTTCAAGTGAGAATTAAGCAGGTCTGATGCAGAAAAAGAAAGTAAATACTTGCCTACTTCACCCATATTTGATTTTAGCAAAAAAAAGTAGTGTGTAGTTCAATTGGTTAGCTACACCACTACATGGCAAAAAAAAGTAATTAACTACTGAAAACACTACCAAGATGTGAATTTAGTTCAACTACCACCAAGCTACTGCAAAATGTAATTGACTTACTAGTTGAACTAAATGTAGTTCACTAGTCCCCAACACTGGATACCTTGCTGAGTTACAATACTGGTTAGAGAGTGCTCATCAGATACCTTGCTGATGTGCAATTCAACATAGACTAGCAACACATTGTTTTGTGTCCTGTCCACATACAGCACAACACAATTACCCATAGGGACATATTTGCATCTGATAACATTGTGAATTAATCTCTGTGCATGCAAATATACATCTGTTGAAACAGGGCCTATGATGTAATATCAGTTTATTTGCTCAAGTTTATTGACACTGAGATAAAAAGTCAATACTAAAAGACTAAATTTGGGAAAATAAATGATTCAATCATGACACAGGACGTGATATTGGACTCAAAATATACAAATATTGTGTCTGTTGATGCATGTTCAGGTGGTCGTCAACATTTATACAATTTATCTTCTTGAAATTAAAATCTGATTTCAAACCTAACCCTAACATTAACACTAACCTTAACCTCACTGCTAACCTTATGCCTAAACCTAACCGTAATTTAAGACCAAAAAGCTACTTTTTGTTCTCATGAATTTTTACGATAAAGCATTTTGACTTTGTGGTTGTGGTAACTAGTGGAAACCCATTCTCAGGGTTGCTGGTTGAGAAACAAAAATAACTACTACTGTTACATATGTCTATCATGGTGTGAGATTTTGAGACCACCTCCAGACACCTACACTGTCATCAGATCTTTGATTGGTCTGATAGGATGACGTCCCACACTTTTAGTGCTATTATTGGTTCAAGCATTCGTCATTCAAAAGATCTTTGCATGAACGAAACACATTTCAATCGTGAAATAGGGAACAACGCCGGTGTCTACAGGGGGACACAAGTGTCAGGAGGATATGTATTTTCTAATTGATAGTATTAATTTAATCGATTGACGCTAGTTAATATTTGCAGCATAAATGGTATTAAGGAAAATACTAAAATAGTGTCTTGATGTATTGATTTGGACTGGAGGTATATCGACATGTGTACAGAGGATTGATTAGTTGATGACGTTAGCTGGGCCTTCACTTTCTCTTGTTTTGGCTAGCTTTCTAATTTCCTATTTGGCTAGCTTGCTGATTTCCTATTTTTGACTGTAGCTCGCTAGCTAAAGCTTGCTTCGTGATTTCCGCCCTTCGTTTTGCGTGAAGGCATTGAAATGATGAGAGTGAACAGCCTTCAAAGGTGGGTTAGCTAAAAATGTGGCAGTCATCCAATGTTTGCATTATGTTGAATTTAGCTATAGATAGATAGATAGATAGATAGCTAGCTGGCGTTCATTTGTTCAGGCAAGTGGTCTTGTTAACGTAAGTGAACCTAGCTATTGGCATTTACTGAGCCTTCTTCTTAGATGGATTGTTACTTTGTAGCCATGAATGAAGCAGAACATGGCTATTGTAGCATGCAGTACTATAGCCTACTAGCTCCAATGTTTCCCACCAGGAAACGCAATGTAGCCAGTCTTTGGATGTAGCACAGGTAGATGGAAATCCGGTAAAACAAGTCGCCATAATTGTCCAATCATGGCATTGTAAATAATGGGTATAAGTAATTGATGAAGGGCAATTCCATGTTATCAGAGTGAGGCTGAGACTCACCTTTTCACTTTAAAATGTATGCCAAACAAAAACTATTGATTGCAAAGTTTATAAAAACATACACCTATATGCAAAACTATACTTTTAACAATTGCCACTGAAAATTTTACAAAAACACTTATTTGAGGAACAGTGCAGATGCAAAGTTTGGTAACAGAATGACAGTAAAATCTCCCTCAGTTTTTTATGTGACCACGTAAAAAAACAAAAAACATAAATAAGTACTTCGAATTAAGATTCAAAGATATCTGTAGAAAGAATGGGGTGTCAGCTATGACATGACACCTTGAGTTTGAAAAAATCTATTTTGGTTATTGAACTACACTAAGTGAAGTGGATCAACACCCGGTAACAGAATGACTGTAACAGATTGACATCATGGGTCATTGATCTGTACTATGCAGAAATGTATAATTATGAATTTCATTCTCTTCATGGTGATGTATCCTGAATAGGTACACAAAGGTATAAAAATGTAATATCCTCCTTTGCATGTTTGAGTATTATTCTACACACTGGCTATTATTCTAATGAGCTCCGCCTCCATACATGACCAAATTTTGTTGGTCTAAACCGGACCAAATCTCTACCAATCATAGACGTCTATGTTTCACAAGTTTGGACATCACAGGAGAGCACAGTAGAGTATATAGTACAGCACAGTAGAGTTCAGTCCAGTAGAGTATATTATACTGTACTCTACTCATGTGCTCTACTGTACTGAACTCTACTCTACTTCGATCTGTGTGACCAGAAATCAAAGCCTTTGCTTATTCCAAATGTTTTAGGATGTAAAATTGTTGAAAAATGTATATATGCTTTAATTTAAAAAAAATACAGACTCTTAGCTTTCATTTGAAACAAATGATATGCTCTTATAAACTTCAGGTTGGTGCTCATGGGTCCTTTTACATGGATTTTGGTCAATCACTAAAATGTGAGTGTGCCTGTAGGCCTACTTGTGTTAGTTATATGCTATTTGTCTTTGAGATGTACTTATGTCAGTCTTTGGTCTTCTCGTGTGTTATTTTCCTGCTTTCGTCAATTAGCATGGTACACTGTTGCATGAACAACCCAGAAACAGTGTTGGAACAGCACTCAATCAGGATGACCTCTAACACCAGTATTGGAACAGCCCTTAGTCCTCCCCGCTATCTGCCCCAGTAACACTTGCTGCATGTTGCTGTATGTTTCAGGTTCATGAACAGGCGGGCCTCTGCTAACTGCCGCTACCAGCCCACCTGCTATGAGCATGCTGCAAACTGCTATACTCACGCGGTGAGTTCACGTTCCCTAAGTGTAGGCCTACTGTACAAAGACTGGTTTTCAAATGTCAGACCTCAATTGTTGTTTTTCCCATGCTTAATTCTATTGACAGAATTCTACCTGGTGTTGATAGGGTTATGGAGAAAACACATTTGACCAAAAACACTATAATTGTAGACTACACTGGGTGTATGTTACAAGGATAGTTTTCAACAGTTGGTAATGTTAATCCGTCTCCCTTTGTCTGTACCCTGCAGCTCCTCATCGTACCAGCCGTTGTGGGCATGGCCCTGCTGCACCGGCTCTCAGACGACCGCTGGGAGAAGATCACAGCCTGGGTGTACGGTATGGGCCTGTGTGCCCTCTTCCTGGTCTCCACTGTGTTCCACATCATCACCTGGAAGAAGAGCCACATGAGGTGAGGAGGCAGAGGAACGTTCTATCACACTAGACCAGGGGTCTTCAACCTTTTCTTGCCAAGGGACCACCTCCCAGGCAAAACGGTGACCCAGGGACCCCATCATACGTTAGCAAATATATTTTTTGTACATGTCTTGTCTTATCATCAGGTGAATGATAATGGAAAGGAGAAGGAATCAACATTTTTAAAATGAATAGATTTGTTCGATTATTTTGACCTCCCCACATTATAATTGAAAGAGGAAGTGTAAACTCATAGCCTATTAGTTAGAAAGGTAACTCCAAACACATTTTTGCTAAGAGCAGCTGTTTAGCTGGTTAAACAAAGGTTAACCATGTGTTGGCAAAAATGAATGTCCAAGTCAAGAGCTTACCAGCAGCACTTGTTGCAATGGTAGCCTATTCGTGGGTGCTTATTTCAAAGCCTATGTCAGATACTCCAGTGAGTGTAATTTGAAGTAGCAGGTCCGACTACAGTAACAGGTCTGACTACCTGAGTTATAGTATACAGCACCCAGCAGATAGTCATTTTAATTGGATACTAGGTATGAGTGGGCAGACACCAAAGGCCAAAGAGAGAAATACTGAATTATTGGTCTTGATTCTAGGTCTGTGGAGCACTGCTTTCATATGTGTGATAGAGTGGTCATCTATTTCTTCATCGCAGCCTCCTACACACCGTGGTAAGTTCTATTTCTAATACCAATTTCGATATGTAATTTATGGGATACGCCTAAAGGGCGGATCACAAGCTCAGTATGCAATCACACAGCGTCTGTTGGAGACAGTCCGGTCGAGTGGCGAATGAGGTGAGCCCCTCTCCTCCATAAAGGTAGCCACTCGCCCGCCAACTGGTCATGACCGCGTTCACTAAAAGCTCTCCTTAGCACAACTACATTCCTGTCTTGCTAGTGAACTGTTCTCAGGCGAACCGTAAGGTTAATGCTGCCGAACTTAGGGCCTCAGCTCTTGTCGATAGTGTTGAGTACTGACCGAAAGGAAAGTTTTGCTTCGAGTAGAATTCACTTTCTACTCGTTCAGCCTCCGGTTTTCAGGTAGTGCCACACGGCTAGCTACCGAGACTCGGTTAGCCCTCGCTTCGGCTAACTAGGTTAGCACACGCTGTAAGGCTTTAACTAACCACACTAACAAATGTCTAGCTCCCGCCGCAATGCTTAAGCTAACCTGGCTAAGCTAGCTGCAAAGCAAGCTAACCGCACCAGCCTTACTACCAGCAACACTACTATTGCTAGCTCTCTTCTCTCGTCTGATTTAAAATCTACGTTTACATGTTTTTATTAACCCCCTAAGGTTGATGTCTGCGCCCCCGCTGAAATCTAATTAGCATAAATAATTTAAAAAACATAAAAGATCTGTCGGTTTAAGCTAGAGATATGTTTTTTTGCATTGGATGCGTCTCAATCCACCGCATCCACCTATGTAACACTTCCGCATCGGCGGTGACAGAGCTAGAGCAGTGTTTGTCATACCATGAGACATCCCGAAAATCGGTCTTCTCGCAAAATCGTCTGTAGCGTCCGAACAGTTTGGGCTACACACTAATCTTACGTACATGTCAGTTCTTTTGCTCTAGGACGCCCACAGGCCTCACAAGAATCGTCTGAAGGTCCCCCGGTAGCAGTCGACAATTTTTATGGAAGTACACTATATATACAAAAGTACGTAGACACCCCTTCAAATTAGAGGATTCGGCAATTCAAGCCACACCGCTGCTGATGAAAGGTGTATAAAATCGAGCACACACCCATGCAATCCCCATAGACAAAAAATGGCAGTAGAATGGCCTTACTGAAGAGTTCAGTGACTTTCAACGTGGCACCATCATAGGATGCCACCTTTCCAACAAGTCAGTTTATCAAATTTCTGTCCTGGTAGAGGTGCCCCGGTCAACTGAAAGTGCTGTTATTGTGAAGTGGAAACGTCTAGGAAAAACTCAGCCGCGAAGTTGTAGGCCGCCGAGTGCTGAAGCGCGTAGCGTGTATAAATCGTCTGTCCTCGGTTGCAGCACTCACTACCAAAATCCAAACTGCCTCTGGAAGCAACGTCAGCACAAGAACTGTTCGTCAGGAGCTTCATGAAATGGGTTTCCATGGCCGAGCAGCCGCATACAAGCCTAAGATCACCATACGCAATGCGAAGCGTCGGCTGGAGTGGTGTAAAGCTCGCCGCCATTGGACTCTGGAGCAGTGGAAAACGTGTTCTCTGGAGTAATGAATCACGCTTCACCATCTGGCAGTACGACGGACAAATCTGGGTTTGGTGGATGCCAGGAGAATGTTATCTGCCTGAATATATAGTGCCAACTGTAAAGTTTGGTGGAGGAGGAATTATGGTCTGGGGCTGTTTTTCATGGTTCGGGCTAGGCCCCTTCGTTCCAGTGAAGGGAAATCTTAACGCTACAGTATACAATGACATTCTAGACGATTCTGTGCTTCCAACTTTGTGGCATCGGTTTGGGGAAGGCCCTTTCCTGTTTCAGCATGACAATGCCCCCATGCACAAAGTGACGTCCATACAGAAACGGTTTGTTGAGATCGGTGTGAAAGAACTTGATTCCTGACCTCAACCCCATCAAATCTTTGGGATGAATTGGAATGGCGACTGCGAGCCAGGCCTAATCGCCCAACATCACTAATGCTCTAGTGGCTGAATGGAAGCAAGTCCTCGTAGCAATGTTCCAACATCTAGTGGAAAGCCTTCCCAGAAGAGTGGAGGCTGTTATAGCAGCAAAGGGGAGACCAACTCCATATTAATGCCCATGATTTTGGAATGAGATGTTCAACGAGCAGGTGTCCACATACTTTTGGTCATGTAGTGTATATATGGAGGCTGTTTAGCGCCCAAAATAAGGGGTTAAATACATATTTCTTATATCTCTCAGATATAGGATAGACACTTCAGAACAAACTTCCTTTTAGATTTTTTTGGGGGTGACTATCTGTTGTACCATGTAGTGAATACAGTGAGGGAAAAAAGTATTTGATCCCCTGCTGATTTTGTACGTTTGCCCACTGACAAAGAAATTATCAGTCTATAATTTTAATGGTAGGTTTATTTGAACAGTGAGAGACAGAATAACAACAACAAAATCCAGAAAAACGCATGTCAAAAATGTTATGAATTGATTTACATTTTAATTAGGGAAATAAGTATTTGACCCCCTCTCAATCAGAAAGATTTCTGGCTCCCAGGTGTCTTTTATACAGGTAACGAGCTGAGATTAGGAGCACACTCTTAAAGGGAGTGCTCCTAATCTCAGTTTGTTACCTGTATAAAAGACACCTGTCCACAGAAGCAATCAATCAATCAGATTCCAAACTCTCCACCATGGCCAAGACCAAAGAGCTCTCCAAGGATGTCAGGGACAAGATTGTAGACCTACACAAGGCTGGAATGGGCTACAAGACCATCGCCAAGCAGCTTGGTGAGAAGGTGACAACAGTTGGTGCGATTATTCGCAAATGGAAGAAACACAATAGTACTGTCAGTCTCCCTCGGCCTGGGGCTCCATGCAAGATCTCACCTCGTGGAGTTGCAATGATCATGAGAACGGTGAGGAATCAGCCCAGAACTACACGGGAAGATCTTGTTAATGATCTCAAGGCAGCTGGGACCATAGTCACCAAGAAAACAATTGGTAACACACTACGCCGTGAAGGACTGAAATCCTGCAGCGCCCACAAGGTCCCCCTGCTCAAGAAAGCACATATAGGGGGCGCTAGAGAGCGTGCTATGGAGTAGACGTGCATTGCTAGAGCTCCGCTCAATTTTGAAACAAATTAATATTTATCTTAACCTCTCACAACCTATAACTTCAAACAAATATGACAAAGGGAAAAGGCAACAAAAAAGGGGGCGCTAAACAAGATAATTGGAATGAGATAGACAACGAACCAATTTCAACGTCGCCGACCCACGAGGAGCTAGCTGAAGAGGCTAGCTTCCAAGAGTTCCCCCACAGATCCTACTCAAAGTGACATACTGGCTGCCATAAACGCACTAAGCAAGAAGGTGGACACAAGGTTGGCTGATATCTCAAAGAGTATTGGGACTTTGGCCGAAACTGTGAAGGCAACTAAGGGAAGGGTGCAGGAGGTTGAGCAGACGACAATCGATCACGAGGCCAGGCTACAGGACATAGAGAAACAGTGCGCAACGTTCAAAAATGACAACAAAACCCTGAAGGCCCGACTGGAAATGCTCGAGTCGCATTCAAGACGCCAGAACATCCGAATATGTGGGATCCAGGAGGACACGGAGAAAGGGAAACCCACTGAATTTGTCTCGGAGCTGATACCGGCATTGCTGGGGAGTGAACACTTCAAAACGGCCATCCTGATCGACCGCGCACACAGAGCACAGGCAACGAAGCCGGCCAAGGGCGGGCCACCAAGGCCATTCATTGTAAGGCTGCACTATCCCCACACCAGGGATCTCATCCTCAAGCTGGCTAGTCAAAAGTTCCCCCTTAACTACAACGGAGCCAGGGTGTCTTTCTACCCAGATCTTACCTTGGAGGTGAGGAACCAACGGAAAGAGTATGATGAGGTACGCAACAAATGCAGGGCGGCCAACATCCGATATGGATTCCTCTTCCCAGCCCGGTTTAAGGTGACAGTCGAGGGATCAACACGTACGTTTGACAACGCAAAAGAGGCAGATCTGTTCTTGACAAGCAAGCTTCCCGGCTGAGGATACAGAACGGCTGTGCCAGCAGGCTAAATGGCCAAATACAGGCCAGGAATGTGTGTGAATTGAATTTCCGGCCTATGTCTTTTCGATCAGAAGATCAGAAATTGGGACTTATAGGATAGGTGAGATGTTGTGGCTAATATAGCATTGTTTGGCATGTCATGTTTTAGCGCCACTCACCCCCTAACATGAGAGTTAAGTTAAGTGTTATTTAATATTAGTTTATATGCGGAGCATCTATAGACGACGAGTTAGTTCAAGCTTTATGTCTAGACACCCTAACGTTTGTGTGTTAGCCAAGGAGTGCTTCGTTTGGGGAAGTCACTCAGTAAAGGGACGGGAGGGGGGTTGGGGTCTGTGTTTTATGTTCACGTTTATTAGTACAGGTGGCATGACAAGCTCCGCATGCGGCGGACGTTTTTCTTCTGGGTTTTGTATGACAGCAGCAATTTGCTTTAAAATAAGAAATGCCACATAGTGACCGAGCACAGAGTAGACCAGGTGGAATAAAGATAGTCAGCTGGAACTGTAATGGATTAGGGCATGTCGTGAAACGAGCTAAGGTTTTTTCTCATCTTAAATCACTGGGTGCTGACATAGTGCTTCTTCAAGAAACTCATATTAAACGCCCCGCGCAGGCCAAGCTACGAGTCGGCTGGATCGGTCAGATATACCAGTCTAACTTTGATGCAAAAGCGAGAGGGGTAGCAATCCTGATAAGGAAAAACATTCCTTTTGTTTACTCAACCTCGATTTCAGATCCTAATGGTCGGTATATTATTGTGGCTGGTACACTGAATTCAAAACCAATAACCTTGGTCAATTTATATGGACCCAACTCGATGATCCATTATTTTTTCAAAGGGTATTTAAGGCCATACCAAATATCTCGGATACAAGTGTTATTGTTGGAGGTGACTTTAACTGTACGTTAGACCCTCTTTTAGATAAACAGCTATCAAGGTCACTTCAACAATCAAATGCCAGTGTCTGTCTAAATACATTGATGACAAACCTTAACATTGTCGATATTTGGAGACTGACGCACCCAACAGACAGGGATTATTCTTTCTTCTCATCAGTTCATAAATCATATTCCAGAATTGACTATTTTTTGTTGGACTCCAAACTAATCTCAGCAGCTGAGTCGGTTACCTATCACCCCATTCTAATTACGGACCACTCTCCTCTGTCCATGGTGCTGAAACTTCGACAATATGTCGACAGGTCGGCGACCGTGGCGCTTAGACGCATACCTGTTGAAAGATGAGGCTTTTTGTCAGTATTTGGAGGAGCAGATTGCCTTTTTCCTCAGTACTAACGACACGGGGGATGTTGACGACTCCACCCTTTGGGAATCTCTAAAGGCTGTGATTAGAGGTTACATTATTTCTTATACATCAGAGAGGAAGAAACGTGCCAATACTAGGCTGAGAGAAATTGAAAGAGAGCTAGGGGAACAGGAGAACGTTTTTAGGACAAATTCCTCGTATACAGTCCTTGAGAAGATCACAAAGTTAAAGTATGAATACAATACCATCCTTTCGAAACGGGTGGGCTCTTTACTTGCTAGAACGCAACAAAGTTATTTTGAACTGGGGGACAAACCACATAAATTATTAGCAAGACAGCTAAGGCATGTACAAGCATCTAGAGCTATTCACAAAATAAAAGACAAGAAGGGTAAAATAGTAACAGATCCGCAGGACATTAATAAATGCTTTGCACAGTTTTACTCAGAGCTATACCAATCAAAATGCGATGCTACTGATCCACAAACTATGGAACAGCTTTCTCGCTGATTGTGAACTTCCTAAACTAGACAGGGGGGCAGCTGCCGCACTCGATGCAGGGATAACCTTAGATGAAATTAACACAGCGATAGCACAATTTCCAAACAGCAAGGCCCCTGGGCCCGATGGATATGTAATAGAATTCTATAAGAAGTACTGCGCTAGTCTATCTCCACTTATGCTGCGAATGTTTCAACAATCCAAAGAAAATACCAAACTCCCGCAAACACTGTATGAGGCTACAATAGCCCTGATCTTGAAAAAAGATAGAGATTCCATGGAGATGTCGTCGTACCGCCCCGTGTCGTTACTCCCCATAGAAAACAAGGTGTTGACAAAGATATTGGCAAACCGATTGAAAAAATATATTTCCGACATCATACACCCTGACCAGACAGGTTTTATCCCGGGCCGACATATATACTACAATTTGAGACGCCTTTTCAACGTAATGTATCATGATCATAAAGTTGAGGCAGTGGTAATAGCTCTTGATGCAGAGAAGGCGTTTGATCAGATTGAGTGGAAGTATATGATGTCGGTTCTGGAGCATTTCGGATTTGGAAAGGAATTTATTAATTGGATAAGAATTATTTATGCACACCCAATGGCGTCCGTGGTGACCAATCAGGAAATGTCGCAGTCATTCCGCCTGTTCAAGGGGTGCCGACAGGGGTGCCCTATTTCGCCTGCTCTCTTCGCTATAGCCATGGAACCCCTTGCTACGCGCATTCGGGCATGTGCCGATATAGCTTCTGTTAAAATAAAAGACACACAGCACAAAATTTCCCTATATGCAGACGATGTTCTTTTGTTTTGTCCAAGCCTAAAACGTCTATTCCACCATTACTTAACTTGATAAACACATTCGGCTCCTTCTCTGGCTACAAGATAAACTGGCAAAAAAGTGAGATGATGCCAATATCACGGCCTGTGGATATGCAATTTCTGCAATCTACCCCGCTTAGAACAGTGAGGGACAAGTTCACAAGCCTTGGCATTGTAGTGACAAGAGACCTTGACCAGCTATTGAAAGTGAATTGGGACATGAAAATATATCAGCTTAAACAAAATATAGATTTCTGGAAAACTCTGCCTATTTCCTTGGTTGGTCGTATAAACGCTATTAAAATGGTTGTCCTACCCAGGTTTCTTTACCTCTTCCAATGTCTACCCAATTTCATACCACAAAGCTATTTTAAGAAACTGGATTCAATAGTAACTCCATTTTTATGGGATAACAAGGCAGCCAGAATTGCAAAGAAGCATTTATGCAAGTACAAGATAGAGGGGGCTTTGGCCTTCCTCACTTCAAACTGTATTATTGGGCTGCTAATCTGAACATTGTGTCTTTCTGGAGGGAAAGTTTACCTGAGATGAGACGGAAGGATATGCCTTCATGGCTTTTGATTGAGCAGGCCTCCTGTCAACGTTCCTCACTCCCTGCACTTGTTAATAGCCCATCATATGTGAAAAAAGCCACTTATGACTCCAATCCAGTCATTTGTCATACTCTTAGGATCTGGAAACAGATTAGGGATTTTCTTAACATACCCACTGTGTACATAGACAGCCCGATTAGCCGGAATCATGCTTTCCACCCTGCAATGGATGATGTGGTGTTTTCACAGTGGAGGGAGAAGGGGCTCACAACAATTGGTAATCTATACATAGATGGTCAGTTAGCTTCATTTCAACAACTACAGGCAAAGTTCAACATGCCAACAACACATTTTTTCAGATACCTCCAAATCAGGAATTTCTTAAGGACACACATCCCACAGTATGGCATGAAGCCAAATAGTCCTACATTAGATAGCTTGATCCTTGTCAAACCCCATTCAAAAGGGTCGGTCTCCAGACTGTATGATGTGCTACAGGCCCACATAGAGGTATCCACAGACACCATTAAAAGGGCTTGGGAACAAGAACTTGGTTCAGAAATCTCAAATGAGGACTGGATAGAAGCTCTCAGGAATATAAACCACAGTTCAGTGAATGCCAGACACAACCTTGTACAGTTTAAGGTGATACACAGGTTACACTACTCAAAAGTAAAACTGCATAAAATATTCCCGGACACCTCACCACTGTGTGAGAGGTGCAAGCAGGAGGAGGGGACGTTGTCCCACTTATTCTGGACATGCCCTAAATTACAGGCTTACTGGGCTCTCATTTTTGATTACTTATCTAAGGCCTTTGATAGAGTTCTAGCCCCAGACCCATTGATCGCTCTGTTTGGTACAGTTGATGGGAATAACCAGGAGGGGAAAGCTGTCTCTCTTTGTACTCTATTAGCCAAAAGGCTCATATTGCAATTTTGGAAATTGGAGACTGTACCTACCTTTGAAATGTGGTTACGGGATTTAGGGAATGTAATCCATATGGAAAAGATTCGATACAACACCTCCAATAGAAGTCCATTGTTTTACAAAATATGGCAGCCGATACTGGATAAATGGTCTAGTCCCGCTTCATAACTGGGCTGACGATCTGCTGCTACTCTGTGCTGTACTCCACTCAATATTTATTTTTGGCTGAACTACACTGCTTGTAATGACTATATGCTGTCTTCTTATACACGTACCACCTAATAGGATTTTGTTTTATTTTGTGTATGTGTGAGTTAACTTTTGTTTTGTCCTCTAAACTGGCCATCCCATCCAACAGTACAATGAATGTCATTGTTTGTATTGCTGTCTCTTTTACTTTATTTTTATTGGAAAATAATAAACATATTATAAAAAAAAAAAAAAAAGAAAGCACATATACAGGCCCGTCCGAAGTTTGCCAATGAACATCTGAATGATTCAGAGGAGAACTGGGTGAAAGTGTGGCGGTCAGATGAGACCAAAATCTAACTCTTTGGCATCAACTCAACTCGCCGTGTTTGGAGGAGGAGGAATGCTGCCTATGACCCCAAGAACACCATCCCCATCGTCAAACATGGAGGTGGAAACATTATACTTTGGGGATGTTTTTCTGCTAAGGGGACAGGACAACTTCTCCGCATCAAAGGGACGATGGACGGGGCCATGTACCGTCAAATCTTGGGTGAGAACCTCCTTCCCTAAACCAGGGCATTGAAAATGGGTCGTGGATGGGTATTCCAGCATGACAATGACCCAAAACACACGGCCAAGGCAACAAAGGAGAGGCCCAAGAAGAAGCACATTAAGGTCCTGGAGTGGCCTAGCCAGTCTCCAGACCTTAATCCCATAGAAAATCTGTGGAGGGAGCTGAAGGTTCGAGTTGCCAAACGTCAGCCTCGAAACCTTAATGAGTTGGAGAAGATCTGCAAAGAGGAGTGGGACAAAATCCCTCCTGAGATGTGTGCAAACCTGGTGGCCAACTACAAGAAACGTCTGACCTCTGTGATTGCTAACAAGGGTTTTGCCACCAAGTACTAAGTCATGTTTTGCAGAGGGGTCAAATACTTATTTCCTTCATTAAAATGCAAATCAATTAATACATTTTTTGACATGCGTTTTTCTGGATATGTTTGTTGTTATTCTGTCTCTCATTGTTCAAATAAACCTACCATTAAAATTATAGACTGATCATGTCTTTGTCAGTGGGCAAACGTACAAAATCAGCAGGGGATCAAATACTTTTTTCCCTCACTGTATGTTATTCAATGCATTTGTATGGGCCAATTGCAGTAAGGCCTAAAATAATTTATAAAAATTTTTATATATATATTTTTTTATACTTCAAGGGTATGGAGGACTAAAAGTGCCACAATTAAATAAATAAATACACCATTAAATAATTACTTAAATGTGTCATTAATTAATTAAAATTAGAATTAAATACATAAATGTGTTATTAAATGTGTCATTAATTAATTCAAATACCGATTCATTTTATGTAAAATACATATATAATAATTTCACTATTTACATTTACATTTCATGGTCCTGCGTTGGAGTGCTTCCTGAATTACTTAAAACTGTCAAACTGACCCATCAAAAGATGGTAGGCGGAACCTAACGCCTGATTGGTTACCCTCTGCATCAAGCCAAGACAAATCAATTCCGGATAATGGATTGATGCAGAGCTACTGAACACATTCCAATACACTGGGTGGCGCTATTCACCTCTACGTTGGTTTAGTTACACGGTTAAACAGAACTTTCATTGCAACGGCTAAAAATCAAGAGAAGACTCGGTCCTGCTAGCCCCAATGTTGAGACGCTGTGTGAGGTGCAGGACAAAATGTCTAAAAGTTACCTTCTCGGCTCGCCTCAGCTCGCTTGGAACCTCGACTGAGCAGGTGCTAAAAAAAGTATATGTTAGCAGGTACCAGGTACTTTTTTTCGTAATGGAAAACCAAAAAAGGCGAGGCGAGTAGGTACCATGTAATGGAAAAGCACCATTAGATTTTGAAGAAGTGTAATATCGTTACATGGTAAGTTTAGTCTTTTCCTGGTTTCAAAGGCTGCATTACAGTAAAGTGATGTCATTTTCTGAACTTACCAGACTGTTCTAGCTGTTCTATTATTTGCCTTTTACCACTTAGTCATTATATCCACAATATGATAGTTATTTATCCGAAATCTAAATGTGGAAGATATTTTGTGAATGCACCAATTGTCAACCTTACAATATCGTTGCAATATCGACATCAAGGTGTTAGGTCAAAAATGTGATATTTGATTTTCTCCATATTGCCCAGCCCTAATGTCAATGCATACACAGTTCAGATGAATTGACACAAGTTCAGTGTCTTTGAAAACATTAACACACTGTGCAGTAGTTGACTTTTTTTTCTTCCATTTACTAAAATCAAACTGTTCTGCACCTTCAGTGCTAACAGTACAGCATTCATGTTAGTCATTCTGTGGACCATAATGAGACAGGAAGCTTCAAAGAAACAGCTTTTTTCCTTTCTTTTAAAAGGAAAGTAAACTTTCAGTTTTTCCTTGCTTGTTCTAACACAACAAATAAAAACATGGGTTGGACATCAGTCTAAGATTCTTGATAACACTTCCACAGTCTCTACATATAGTCTAAGTGCATCAGTAACAGAAACTCCTGGAGCTGGCAAAATTGCAACCTCTTCATCTGAGAGCTCACGGGCCAGCTGAACCTCGGGGACTGACACAGTGCCTCGATGAAGGCAGTGAGGTCCGTTCCAATCGATCCCATATTCTTCAGGAACCTGAATGGATGACAAGCATAATCAGTCTTGTACTTAAAACTAGTTTGACATGTCCTTACACAAGATTGTTATTTTTGGTCACCAAGGCAGTGAGAAATGAAATGTTACTTATTCAGTTTTTTAAAATAATACAGCTTTGCATAGTATGCACTGTAGAAACTACAGCTCACAGGTTGATCTTTAAAAGCTCGGGAGATTTTAAAGAGACAATAATCTATAGTAAATGTTTCATTTAAAGTATCACATTTAGCACCATTTTTTTCTCCCATAATTCCTTTGGGGAAACAATTTTAAGAAAGTGTTTAAAGTTCATTGTTAACCTCAGTAGGATCCTCCTCAGGGCCTTGCTCTCTGTAACTTCTCCAGAGTTGCTGTGGTGACTGATTCCTTTCAGTTCTAAGACCGTGGAAGTTCCAAGCATCTCGAAAAGAGTCGAGGCTTTGCTGAACCAGTGGAAGGAAAATCCGGTGCAGAGCGAAAAGATGGACTTCATTGTCTGGATTCAGTGTCTCCTGATCTTCCAATGAAGTAAAGATCTGATAGAAGAGGTCCAGGGCATGTTCATAAACATCTCTCCACATCCTCTCTATTCTGTGTTTAGGATAAAATTGAGAAATTGTTAATTTATGACATATGCTAAAGTACATTCAACTAGTATGTTAGTTGTGTGAGCCTAATTGCCAAACATATTTCTTTACCGCTGATTGTGGACACTTCTGCCTGTGATGTGTGAATTCCTGTCGGTACCTCTGCTTCTGATCATGAATTCTGCTACATCTGCATTCTCCCCCCCTTTGTCAGACCGTACCCTTGATGGCAGCCCATACTGCTCAACAGCGGCGATAAAGCTCTGTAAGACCGTATGAGCTCTATTATTGCCGGCCACAGTCAGGTAGACCACTAAACGACTGAATCCATCTACCCCACCGTGGACAGCAAATCTCCACCTGTTGCAAACACATGAAAAAATATAACTTTATTGTATAACAATTGTAATGAAACATATAGAAAGATGCATTGTTTATCTGCTAATATCACTGACCTGATAAGCTTATGGTGGCCATCTATATGCCACAAAGAGTTTGGGCCAGGAACAAAATACTGCCGTCGCCTTAATACACGCAGCCTCAGACGTCTCATGTAGACTCCGCGTAAAGACTCTTGCAGTCTTGAGACTGAGGGGAGGAATTTAAAATGAATAACCACACACTCACTGGCTACTTATTTTGAGGATATAGTGGTGTCATAATAAAATAAATAATGTGTGTAAAACAGTCAACTATTACAGAACCACCACAGCTTCAAAAATGTACTTTACTGTCAGATATTATACATATACATACATATATATATATATATATATACATACACATATATATACACATATATAAAAATTATATATACATATACATATATATATATATATATACACATACATACATACATATACATACATATATACATACATACATATATATATTTATATATATATATACATACATATACATACATATATATACATACATACATATATTTATATATTTATATATATATATATATACATACACACATATATATACATATATATACACATATACATATATATACACATATACATATATATACACACATATTAGATAGATAGATAGATAGATAGATAGATAGATAGATACCACATGCTCGAACAGAGATGACCTGAGATTTTTGCCTCCTATGATATTTTGCTTTTCTATGATTATATTATACCCTTTACAGCAGGGGCACATCCGGACAGCTGAGAATATTACTGTCAGATATTGTTCCACCTCTATTAAACAGGAGGCTAAAAATCACAGGACATGTCTATCCTGATGATACAAGTCAGCCATCCTGAAATGTGTGTTTCTCTTCACATTTCTTCTACACATTCTACATCTCAGAGGCGATGTCTTTCCATAAGCGGGCTTCCTTCACCTTTCAAAGGGGCAGAGCTCCAAATTAAAAATACATTTAAATAATGCCCATATTATTATCTACTCACTTGGAACATGCACACCTCTTGCATTCAGGTGACCACGCATTAGCTTGTAGCCGGTGTTTGGATGACTTCTGTGAATTTCACTTACAATACGGTCTAACTCCTCATCATTCACAGCTGAATAGAGATCTGTCTTTCTGTACAAACAAGAAAAACACAACATCAAGTAATGTTACCTTAAACGTCATATTCTTTCCGAGTGTATGAGAGCAGCAATTCATAAACAGAAAACTCTTGAATTTAGTGTAAATACCTTAAACTGTATTGTTGCATGCGCCTCCTGATGGTCCTCTTTGACACACCGAACATCGCTGCAATTTGAACTGCGGGAACTCCACAAAGAAGTTGATGCTCCAGAACTGCACTCGGTATGTCAAACGCCAAACGCCCCGGTCCCTGTGTGTGTTGGGCCTGAAGTGCCCTGGTACCAGAGAAGCGGTGGACAACTTCTTCTAGATTTGCAATCACTCTGTGGTCGATATCTTTGTCGGAAAGTGCGGAAATGACTCCAACAACTTCAATAAGTTCCTCTGCTTTACTAGCTACATGCTCTGGGTCAGCAGGTCCTGCTTCTACATCCTCTGCTAAGTTTAAAATGTCTCTAACCAACTCCCTGGAAAGTTCACGGAGATCCTCCATTGTCTCTATCCAGGTTGGCCTACTCTACTTCAGACCAAAGCAATGGATCAGACTAGATTCGCGTTAGCCCCGCCCACTGACTTTGATGGGTCAGTTTGACAGTTTTAAGTAATTCATGAATCACTGCAATGCAGGATCATGAAATGTAAATGTAAATAGTGAAATAATTATATATGTATTTTACATAAAATGAATCGGTATTTGAATTAATTAATGACACATTTAATAACACATTTATGTATTTAATTCTAATTTTAATTAATTAATGACACATTTAAGTAATTATTTAATGGTGTATTTATTTATTTAATTGTGGCACTTTTAGTCCTCCATACAAGGGGTCTTAAAATTCCAAATCAAATAGCAAAAGGATCCTTGGTATGACCTTCTTAAAACATTTCCATATAGCTTAGTAGTAACAGGTCTTAGACTCTTATGGGTTAACTAGACCAACTGGTTAGCCTCACGGCTCTACGGTCGTGGGAGAACACCTACCCGAACTGCCGACATGTGGTTCCCTCCGGCCAGCACTGGGCTAGCTACAGCATGCCTTAGCAAAGTTGGCTGCTAGGTAGCCAACACATCACTAGCCTCACGGCTGTAGCATTCTCACTGTGCAGACCTTAGCTAGTATTAGGTGCAAGGTCTAACTAAAGCCACAGAGCTTACACATTGTTTTTACAACAGGCATCTCAGCGTAGCCCTGAACTACACAATGGCCACTGCTGCCCCATCCCAAGACGACCCTAGCGAAGCATGACGAGGACGGGATTAATCTTGTGGGTCTCCTCGACTTTGAGACTGAGATGGAGGACAAAGACACTCTTCTTCCCCCCTCTCAAGTCCCGATGTCCCCCCGCCCCTGAGATGGAGGAGCCACTAATCTCCCTTTGGAGTACGGGCTCCTCCTCAACATTTGCAAGCAAGCTGCGGCTAGACTCTGTATCGGGTGGCCAGCTCCCATGTGGGGCCAGGACCCCGGAAGGGACCTGCACAATGGAAAAATACTCCCATCCCGCATGGCCCCCGCTAAGCAACTGCTTCCCACGGTCACAGCCTGCCTCAGAGAGGCTAGGCGCTCATGGGATAAGCCCCTTACCAGCAGCGTCCTGGCTAGGGGTTCCCTAGCAAGGACATGCACGATATGGAGGGATCTGGGTTTCGCAACCCTCCCATGGTGGAACCGTCAGTGGCTGACCACCTCCACCCCACACGCTGTGCTGCTAGCACTACTGGCACTTCCCTCCCTGGAAAGACAGAGCGCTTTATTGCCTCCATTTTCCATAAGACATACAGAGCCTCAAACCTTTAAATCAGAGACCTTAACATGACCTCTTTATTGTTGGCCTACCAGGCAGAGTTACTGGAGGATGTGGGGAAGCAACTGGATTGCTTGGGATGAGATCTGTATGATTACATATCTAAACCTCTGTGCCTCCCATAATGCCATCTAAGGCTGTGGTCATACCATGAGTCTGGTGGTGGTGTGAGAAAGGGCTATTTGGCTAAGCTTATCCAGCTTGACAGACGAAGAAAAAGTGGACCTCCTGGATGCCCCTGTGACACCCAAGGAGTTATTCGGCCCGCGTTTGCATGCGTAAGAAAGAAGGTGAAGCCTTCAACTTCTGCCTGCCCCGCAAACTGGGCCCCGTGGCAGCCCGTTGGTCACTGCAACTGGCCTTAGCTTCACAGCAAGGAGGGGGAAACAACTGGCTTTAGCCTCACAGCAAGGAGGGGGCAACAACTGGCTTTAGCCTCACAGCAAGGAGGGGGCAACAACTGGCCTTAGGGGCCCTAAACCCTCAGCGACACAGCAGACTGCCAATACCCAGGCTAAGCCCTTTAACCAAGGCAAACCTGAAGCCAAACAATCATTTTCTGCGGCCTCAGCAAGGTTCCGCCCTCCTAACCTAGGGCACAGCCCTAACTGGCAGAGGAGGATAGTGTGCAAAGCCTACGGCCTCTCTCTTGGGTTTTAACGTAAGCCGTGTGAGAGTGGGGAGGCACATCTGTGGGGGAAAAAACGCAAAAACAAACTATTCCCTTTGCAGCAGCGCACTTTTCGTGACATTGCTCACCTGGGAAGATGGAGGATGTGCACTCTTACCCCCCGAGTGCCATCCCACTTGGACTCTCCGCTTGGCACCTTCTCAGGTTTTAGCCAGGGATGAAAAAGTCTGCATGTTCGTTCTCCTTCCGGTCTCTTCTGACATACGGAGCTGGATGACAGATTGCCTTTTGCTATTCTACCATGGCTTCCTAATTTTTCCTTGCCTTACGGCATTGTTGCTTTTAACTATCTTTTGCATGAGCAACACAGTAAAAACAGGCTCATGTGGGCACCTCCTCGGTACTACCACCAGGAGGTGCCATCACTAAGTGAGCAAGGCAGAGGAGAAACTTGCACTTTTCTCCATTTTCATAGCGATAAACAGGAAATCAGGTTTCCGGGGTTCACTTTAAGGACCACCGTAACCCACTGGGTTTCTCTGAGTCTTTTTTTTGGCAATTTTATGGCAACTTAGCTCTATTGCTAGAAAACTATTTGTATTGAGCTATAGGACAGTCTGTACAGTATTCCATTACTGGTACTTTCTTTTCCAAGGAAAAATAAGAGGGGGGGAATGGTTAACTTTCCCCAGACAGCTATCTGGTACACCAAGTCCACCACGCTCTGGCGTTTTTTCCTCATCCCGTTCTTAACTGTGCTTGGTTCGCGCAGTCTGAGATTTAGTCAGCTCCACCTTCGCTTTCAGAACGAGTGGCTGAGGAGATCTTTGCTCTTGCTAACCCTCCCTTTCGGGGTAGGGCCAAAACAGACCAGACATACAGGCAACTGCCAAAATAAAGGAAACAACACAGTGTCTTAATAGGGTGTTAACAGCCTCAATGTGCCTTGGCATAGTTTCTGCAAGTGTCTGGAACTCTATTGAAGGGATGTGACACAAGGGTGGTGTAAAGCTGTCTCAGGCGCTGTAGAATTCATATTGGGTGGAAATCTGGTGAAAAAATTCTATGCTCTATAAGAATGGGCACTGGGTTAATAAAGAGCATGATGGGATATTAATTAATCTCAATTGTTTCCTTTATTTTGGCAGTTACCTGTAGCTAATCTATTGCATAGGATTAGGATCTGGGTAACCAGCAGGTTTCCTTCTTTCTTTTGGCTACACCGGTTGACGCCGTTCGTCATTCCGTTGGCCGCTCTCTCGCGCAAAGAACCCCGCTCGGTGACACGGTATAGCCATACCTATTGCCACCTGGTAGGGACGCAGTCCAAGAGTATCAAGCATGTTTTGCAAGAATCATTATGCTCATATGCCTTCGACCCATTCATTAAGAGATATCATTACGAGTTAACTGGGACACTCTCCCCCCCCGTGGCGTTATCACACCCCAGGGTGAGCATGACACGCGTGTGCTGGCACTTCAAACTGGTCCCTGAGAACCCGCCCTCCGTATCTATCCAGACTGACTCGAGAAGACAGACTGTTAGAAGCGTCAACCCTATAATGGTTCTTTGGAGACCCCGCCCTACATGGTGATTACGCACCACTAGGGGTGGAAGCAACGGCACACCCTCTCAAAGGGTAATGCCCTATGCTTTTTCTCTCTCCTAGGCCTGACACCCCGACTCTAAGCAGAGCGAGGTAACAGGCTTATCCCTCATCTTCGTCTTCCGTGATGACCAGGTACGTCCTGGTTAGCGGAGACCACTCTCCTGCTCTAAAACCAGTCCTGGTAACCACCGTTATGCAGGGATCCACGGACCCTAACATACGGAAGATTTGCACCCTCACCCAGTAGCCGTGACCCTCTGAGCATAGCCCGTGGGAGGATAAATCTGAATGCGACAAACCGGCCACTCAAGATCTTTCACGATCCAGAGTGCCAGTGCCCCTCATACACGCCCATTGTTTGGAGAAACAAACAATCTGTTTTTTTGGAGAAGTGGTGTGACCTACACAGATCATTCCTTAAATGCTCTGTATGCTTCATTGCAGGACTTCTTTGGACAGAGGGAAGATCTCCAAAGGTCCAGTTGACTGCTATCTCGCCCTGTCACACAGGCCTCGACAGTTACACAGTAGGGTAACACCCTCTGTGATGCTGTTTTGAGGGTGCGCATCGCTTATGCAAAACCAATCACTGGGACTCGTCTAATGCGCCTGAGGCTTTCTCATGGGAACCTCTTGAGCCGGGGAGATGTTACACTTCTCTTTCTAACCCGCTTTACCGTCTGCCCTATGCCTGCAAAACGAATGAGCGGGCTGCACTCACTAGCAGCCAACCTCTGCAGGGTTTTTTGGGCACCTCCCTGCAAAGGGAGGCCCCCTACCTCGTTAATGGCTATATTGAGATAGTGTAGGCTATTGTATTGGAAAATATAATAGCAAGGTTACAGCCCGGAAGGGTTCATTCCACTAGAGGTATGGCTACCTCTTGGGCACTGTTCTAAGGCATCTCCTTAGGGGAGATTTGCGCTATAGGGTGTTGGGCCACCCGTCATATGTTGGGAGGTCTTTACCGACTGGATGTCACTGCACCTTCGTGGGGCATACTCCCTCCGTGTCGGAGCCTCTGAGGGGTGATGCTGTTGGAGCTACCCTGGCTTCAGAGAGCATGTCTGTGTTATGGGAGTTGGCCATATCCCAGAAGTGACACATCGAAACGAGTATTAGAAATAGAACTATGCCGGTTCTATGATAATATGAGTGAGATGTGTCACCGCTTTTCCCTGTTCGCAAGAGCGCAAGGAAGAGGCATGCTTGAAAATGACCAGTTGGCTGGCGAGTGGCTCCCTTTATGGAGGAGAGGGGTCTCATCTCATTCGCCACTCGACCAGTCTGTCTTCAACAGACACTGTGTGATTGGATACTTCGAGCCTGTGACCCGCCCCTTAGGCATATCCCATAAGTGACACATGTCACTGGTATTCTTATAGAATCGGGGTTACACAAGTAACTCAAAGTTATCTCATGTATGTGATGAGGATCCTGCAGTTGGTATGTTTCCCTAGGCTAAAGTGTGGAATGAACATAATCTTTCTCTCCTGCCAGGTTGAATCTTCGTGAGCTTGGCCCACTCGCAGTTCACATGCGTTGGTTTGTATGGCTAATGGCTGCTGCAGGAACGATATATGTCTTCAACTACCATGAAAAGTGAGTATAATAACTTTTTTGCATTTTAATTATTATGCTTTTTTTGCAATGTAAATATTTGTTTTAAAACTAAATCTTCAGTGGAGTAATTGGATATGTACAGACTACGGGCTCAATGAATCCTATAACAATGAAGCTGACAAACACAGGGCCATTGTTATATCTGCTAAGCATCATCAGTTTTGTTGCTGTCAATGTTGTACTTTTTTTGGTGATAAAGTAGGTCTTTGTTTTAATATGGAATATTCTATGTGTTTCTTTGTTCTAGGTATAAAGTTGTTGAGCTCGCCTTCTATTTGACTATGGGTTTTTTCCCTGCGTTGGTTGTGACATCAATGGTAACGTACTCCGTTTTACATATTGACTTTCTGCTGTAATCTCCTTACTCAGTCACCACCCACACTCACAGCGCTAGTGGCAGTGCTGCTTACATTTGCATCTGCTGCTTACTGTTTGCATTGACACTCTGTCTCGAGGTATCTGGCAGATGCATTAAACATGACCGATTTTACATAGCTTAATTAAAATGGCCCTAGAATATCTGGTATCAGCCAGATACCTTATGTGAAAACAGCATGTTTCTATGATCTGTGGTTAAAAACCAGGTCTCGAGTGCGAGGGTTAAGGATGATGCAGTGCTAGCTGTGGTTCGATAGATCTGTGACCATGCCCACAGGGTTGGGAGAATGCCGCAGGAATGTAGCTCAGTTGGTAGAATTTGCAACGGGTGTGTTGATTCCAGGGAGGCAGTATGAAAAAAAAAAACACACTGAAATCGCTCTGGATAAGACCGTCTGCTAAATGACTAAAAGATAAGAAGAAAGGAATGCTTTTCTGTGACATCACAGGGTAGGGTTAAAATAATAAAAGCGGTGATTTTCAAAACCTGCAAGGTTGTGCAAGGCAAGGGAGGGATTTTCTTGGTCCCCACGTCAACATCAATCTCATAGTGTTTGAAAATCACTGTTTTTAAAATGGTTGAACTTTTGATGATGTCATCGGGTAGAACTTTTAACTTCATTTTTTTCTACAAAACATAGAAATGTGCTGTTTTCACATGTGTTGACACTGGAATTGTACTGGAGATAATGAAAATGAGGTTGGAAAGTGGTGGAGTTGCCCTTTTAAGGTGCTTGCCTTTGTAAAGCCTACTGTCATCAGGTGTTTTTGCAAAAACATCAAGTTAATGAATTTGTTAATGTGTGTATTAGTTACTTACTATACATTATCAGTAGCATCCATCACCAAGGCGTAGTGATCACAGCCTCCATCACCATACTTCACTTGTGTACCACTATATCCCTCAAACTCAACTCTGGACCTTGAAGCCAGTCCCACTGCATTTTTTCATTGTTCCCCTCTTATCAGGGACTGATTTAGACCTGGGACACCAGCTGTGTGCAATTTAATTATTAGGTAGGACAGAAAACCAGCAGGCTCCGGACCTCGTAGGGTAAAAGAGTTGAATACCCATGCACAATATAATCAGCAGAATATCTGTTGTTCAGCCTCCTATGCCCCCTTGTGGACTTCTTGTGGTAGTTCACCCAGACTCCAAAGGTTTTTGGTATTTGTATTACAGTACTATATGCTGAACCTTGGAGAATAATATTATAGTCCTTTACATTAGATTTTTCCCCAAATTTTCCACAGAACAACAAGGATGGACTGTACGAGTTGGCCTGTGGGGGACTCATCTATTGCCTGGGCGTGTTCTTCTTCAAGTCGGACGGGGTCATCCCGTTTGCCCATGCCATCTGGCACGTGTTTGTGGCGCTGGCTGCAGCCGTGCACTACTACGCTATCTGGAAGTACCTCTACAGGAGTCCCCCTGCTAATACTATTCGGGACGCCTGACCCCCACCGCGTCAAGTAGGCTAACTGAAAACACAGTGCCCTCCTGTGCCTCTCGACAGAGGCACCAGCACATAGACTCCCACAACTGCCCACTGAGGCTGCACACAGGAAAGTTTACGAAAACGACCATGCATTGTTTACTGTTTTCGGGTGGGGAACAGTTTTTTCGGTTTATCTTTGACTGTACAAACCTTGAACAAAGGCTACTTGTAATTCTGCTTTTGTACAACTGTTGTTCAGTTGGAACCCCCAAACAACTAAAATGATCAACTTTTGACTTCCATTTGGCAATTGTTCTCTGCACGTAATGATACATTGGGCCGTATTGATATCAGTGTTTTGTATCAAGTGAAAGTCGGCCACATTCCATACTTAGTATCATCTGTCAATTGTAGTGATTCTGTCAGTCATCTTATTGATTGAAAAGCAGTAGGGAAGGACATTCAATTGAGTTGGGCTTTTCACTCAGAGGTAAATGTGCACTGTACACATTGGACACAAAATGTCTGAATCAGTATCTAAGTGAAGACTTATTTTTCTGAAGCACTTTTGTATGATAAGAACCACAAAGAACCATTGGATATGCTGTTTAATAAGTACTCTGATTTGTGGAATTGTATCCTTTCTCACAAATATGGAGCGCTCAGAAGCTGAGTATTTGAGTTGTTATAGCCTTTAAAAAAGGGTATCTGTGATTGGACTGAACTTCCAGAAAGATACAGTATCTACAGTACATCTGAGATGTACAGTACTTCTGCACAGACTATCACTGCTGCCACACTTATGGTACAGTAGATAGTTCTAGTATATCACACACTTCCTGATTAAAACTCTCCTCACATCCTAAATTACCCTTCTGTTCTTTGTATTCATTTTCACTTGTTATGTGTTTTCGGATCTTCAAAGGTACTGCATTCCCTACCTTTCTTTTGAGGAGTATTTGCCATTTCAGTTGAGAAACTATGAAGACCAGTACCATTATACTCTGAGGTTGAATTGATTGAATGACATATTATTGAGAAACTCATGTACAACCAACCCTATAATGGTTTTTAATGGTTGGTAGATTTATCAATTTTTAGCTTTGTGTCTCAAATGAATTCTCACTTGTTTCTCAAATTGCCAGAGACAGTTTTTGGAACAAGTGTTCACACATGTTCCTTGTGTAAAACACTGTACAGCCCTTGGTGAGCATGCCTTTGTTTCCCCTCCCTGACATCTTGTTAGCTATGCTAAGTGGAGAAATCAGATGATTTTGTTAAGGATTGTAGATTTTCTGAAATGTCTTGCTCCCTTTACCACAATGTTTTGTAATATTTGTATATTCTGTTTTGGCACATGATCCCGTACTGGCCTTTGTAGGGAAAACATCTGCTTCTTGTTAACTCTCTACTTTATCCATTGGGTGTTTTGGTGCTGTACATATAGAAAACTATTTTCACTCTGTAAGAAATAGGCCACTAATGTGTTGATAAAAAATAAATGCCCTCAACATCGTTACCTTCTTCTCAGTTTGTCCCTTTCTTGTAAATGTGTACTAGATTTATAGGTTCAAACTATAGCTGACCTCTGGGTGCTTGTCACTGTAGTTCAGACAGACAGAAAACACATTTCTCCATTGTTCTGTGTAGGAAACCAAACCTTCATTAAAGGAGTTGCATTTCCCCTTTGCTCATTTCCTCCATGGACAGAATGGTAGCCAGACAGAGTCCCAGCAAGAGACCTTCCAATCACTGACCTTGATGCTTGAGACAGCTGCTGGGCCTGGGAGCTTTTTGATCAATCAAACTGGCAGGTGGATGAGGAAAACACAAACGTCACTGAAATGTTTATACCAGCAGTTTCATTCATTTAGTACCATGTCCTGAACAACCCCAACTGACCTTAACCCAGCCACCTGTAAATGTTATTTTACTCCTTAGAAATACTAGTTATGCGACATTACTTTCCTAAATGTACACTGAGTATACTAAACATTAGGAACACCTTCCTAATATTGAGTTGCACCCTTTTGACCACAGAACAGCCTCAATTCGTTGGGGCATGGACTCTACAAGGTGTCGAATGCGTTCCACAGGGATGTTGGCCCATGTTGACTCCAAAGCTTCCCACAGTTGCGTCAAGTTGGTTGGATGGCCTTTGGGTGGTGGACCATTCTAGAGACACACGGCAAACTGTTGAGCGTGAAAAACCCAGCTTGACAAAAACAGTTCTTGACAAAAACCGTTGCGCATGGCACTACTACCATACCCCGTTCAAAGGCACTTAAATATTTTGTCTTGCCCATTCACCCTCTGAACGGCACACATACACAATCCATGTCTCAATTGTCTCGAGGCTTAAAAATCCTTCTTTAACCTGTCTCCTCCCCTTCAGCTACACTGATTGAAGTGGATTTAAAAAGTGACATCAATAAGGGATCATAGCTTTCACCTGGATTCACCTGGTCAGTCTATGTCATGGAAAGAGCAGGTGTTAATGTTTTTTTATAAACCGAGTGGTTCGAGCCCTGAATGCTGATTGGCTGAAAGCCATGGGAATGACAAAAAAGTACTATTTACTGCTCTAATTACGTTGGTAACCAGTTTATAATAGCAAAAAGGCACCTCTGGGGTTTGTGGTATATGGCCAATATACCATGGCTAAGGGCTGCTCTTAGGCACGACACAACACCTCCTCGGGCCTTATTGCTTAAGTACTATATAGACTCAGTGTATATAGTAAACAGTTTGAAAATGTTTGACACTAGCAGAAATAACAAGTGTGACACTCATCAAAAGAAACTGAAAATACTTTATTAGACACTACAAATTACGGAAAGAAAGGGAGGCCAAGGACTGAATAGCATATGTTATGCATTCATTCCATGACATACAAGACAGAAAACTCCTTTTATTTTGATTATTGTACCCTCTGTGAAACAATCCATTGGTGTTGCCATTAATACAATGGTAATTAGTTCATTGCAGTGTTTTAAATAAGTAAAACAAAATATAATTGTAAATATATATATATATATAGAATATTTGCTGCATTAGATCTGAACCTATCCAAGTGGTGACAATGACATTACATTGCTGAGAGACTGAGGAACAGTCAGTGTATTCAAGGCACTGGAATAGACTCAGAATTATGGTAACTTTTTTTCCATTCATGGGTGAGGTAGGGAAGTCACTCTACAGGGAGGTATGTGGGCAATGTGGGACTGGTAATGGCTTTATCCTATTCTTTCATATGGTACGTCCATGGTACAGAATAGCATGTTAAAGTACATGGACACTCACACACAACTAACAAAACCGGTATCTGTATGGATGAGCTATAGAAATGTGAATAAGGGAAACCACCTCCTTCAGCCATTTCTCTACAGTGAAAACTTCATATCATCTCTACTCTCACCTTGGCTGGACCATGATCTGCAACAGGTAAGGAACACTACACTATATTTGGTAAATTGTGATATTTAATAAAGTATTATACCAGAATTAGAGAGATTTCAGTAAGCTATGCAGTGTCATTGAGAGTAATATCACTCAGGTAGTGGGGCTTACTAGAACTGCAAAAGTCTAACAATCAGCAGCTACAGTAACCTGAAATGACCCTCCTCCATTGTAACTTCCTTCTAACTAGTGAACATACGCATGGCTCCGAATATTAGTAATCTTAGTTTATACCAGAATATGACTGAAGGTAAACCTTTTCAGTTTTACCATCAAAAGGACTCCGGTGACATATTTTGGTCATCTGAGTGAAGGGACCCATAACAGGAGTCTTCTTGAGACACCTAGTGGTGACATCGAGGACAATCAATAGCAAGGAAGTGTTGGCATCTCCTTCCCAATAGTGGGTCTCCACAGAAACCGATTAAAGATCATTCCATACATTCCATCTTCCGTACTCACAACTTTATTTCATGTTAACGTTGGTGAGACTCGAGATTAAAGCACTACGATTCCATGACAAGGAACTAAAGGTTACTAACGGCTAAATCTATAGTATATAACCAGTGTCTTCACAATAATGCCCAAAAGTATCCGTTACTGCTGCTGGATTTGGATGAATCTCTGTAAAACTACCAAATTATTATAGTTAAGATATCAAAACACTACTATATTGGTTCTTTGAGTAATATATTTGTATTCTTTAATAATAATAATATTCTGGATTCTGTGCCTTTAAAATACATAGCCAGTAATGTATAGGAAAAATACTGTACAAAAAAAAAACATTAGAATAGCTTTATATAAACATCTCTTATAACCAATATATCATCTCTGTACTGAATCTTTTGGTTTGTAGTAAACTAATCGTTTGGGAGAACCACAGTATTGGACAACACCATCCAACTTTTACATTCATACAGCCATCTTACAGAAGAAGGCAAACACATAGCTACAAAAATACAGATATCTGTATTCATTCTTAAAATAACCACTCTTGTTAAACATGCTAAAAAAAGGAAAGAATTAAACCACTTTTACAAACTGATTTGCGATTAGCTTGAGGTTTGTGTTCTGAGAAATATTCAAATAAAACAATGAGATGATAATAATAATATCAACGACACAAATAGAAGTCATAATAATAATTAACAATTGAATATTTCAAAAAAATTAATCTGTACATAAATATCAGGCAGATTAGACTGAGGAACATTGCACCAGGTCAGATTGTGAGACACGCGTTAGATTAGTGTAGAGGGGGTTAGCTGAGTTGTGGTTGTGGAACAGGCTGCAGCAGAGACCATTGAGCCGGGAAGGGAAATCTGTTCACCATCACCATGCTAGCTAGCGCAACTCCCAACAGAAAATGACCGTGGCGTGCAACAAGAGACAAGAGGGTTGTGGGTTCTACTGGAGACCAAGAGGTGCTCTGATTGGGGAATCGGTGTGGGAGGAAAAACTTGGTAGCATGAATTAATATAGATTTGGAAAGGATTATTGCTCAATGTCTGATAGAAAATAATTGCTCGTTTTTCTTTTCAACTGTACAGTTATACCGAGGTTTGAGAGAGAGGTTAAGTGCTAATAAACAAAACAAGAAAAATATGAAATCACAAGAGTAGCTTATAGTCCTGATGTGATGAACCGATGTTATAGCGCTGCAACAGGAGAAAAATGGAGACAAACGTATAATATGAACTGAAGTACAATAACATAAACATATAAAAAATAGCAACATGAATGTACGCGCTAAACAAACCGGCGGAAAACATCCTGTATGCCTCCGTTTGAGAAAGGATGCTACAGGAAGGTACTAGACAGAAAAATAATCCAGACTAACCAGGACATAAACAGACAGGAACAGGGTCTTAGGTAGGAGGATAATCCCTCAGAAAACAGCACTAGAAGAACATAAGGATGGGGAGAAACGTTACAACAGTTCTCAGTCCTGATCATACGTATAAAACAGGTAAGAAAGAGGAAAAACAAACATGGCATCATTTCCAAAATGAACAATGGAAGGAGGGGACAGGGTAGAGATCTAGAGAGTAGGTTGTTGGCTTATTAACACTCAAAGTACTTGAAAGAGGAAAGTGTGTGTGTGTGTATACAGTGGGGGAAAAAAGTATTTAGTCAGCCACCAATTGTGCAAGTTCCTGCCACTTAAAAAGATGAGAGGCCTGTAATTTTCATCATAGGTACACGTCAACTATGACAGACGAAATGAGAAAAAAAAATCCAGAAAATCACATTGTTTTAATGAATTTATTTGCAACTTATGGTGGAAAATAAGTATTTGGTCAACAACAAAAGTTTCTCAATACTTTGTTATATACCCTTTGTTGGCAATGACACAGGTCAAACGTTTTCTGTAAGTCTTCACAAGGCTTTCACACACTGTTGCTGGTATTTTGGCCCATTCCTCCATGCAGATCTCCTCTAGAGCAGTGATGTTTTGGGGCTGTCGCTGGGCAACACGGACTTTCAACTCCCTCCAAAGATTTTCTATGGGGTTGAGATCTGGAGACTGGCTAGGCCACTCCAGGACCTTGAAATGCTTCTTACGAAGCCACTCCTTCGTTGCCCGGGCGGTGTGTTTGGGATCATTGTCATGCTGAAAGACCCAGCCACGTTTCATCTTCAATGCCCTTGCTGATGGAAGGAGGTTTTCACTCAAAATCTCACGATACATGGCCCCATTCATTCTTTCCTTTACACGGATCAGTCGTCCTGGTCCCTTTGCAGAAAAACAGCCCCAAAGCATGATGTTTCCACCCCCATGCTTCACAGTAGGTATGGTGTTCTTTGGATGCAACTCAGCATTCTTTGTCCTCCAAACACGACGAGTTGAGTTTTTACC
This sequence comes from Coregonus clupeaformis, assembly GCF_020615455.1. Classification (NCBI taxonomy): domain Eukaryota; kingdom Metazoa; phylum Chordata; class Actinopteri; order Salmoniformes; family Salmonidae; genus Coregonus; species Coregonus clupeaformis. The sequence goes on from NW_025534065.1 coordinate 193,193, forward strand.
AAAAGTTCTATTTTGGTTTCATCTGACCATATGACATTCTCCCAATCCTCTTCTGGATCATCCAAATGCACTCTAGCAAACTTCAGACGGGCCTGGACATGTACTGGCTTAAGCAGGGGGACACGTCTGGCACTGCAGGATTTGAGTCCCTGGCGGCGTAGTGTGTTACTGATGGTAGGCTTTGTTACTTTGGTCCCAGCTCTCTGCAGGTCATTCACTAGGTCCCCCCGTGTGGTTCTGGGATTTTTGCTCACCGTTCTTGTGATCATTTTGCGTCACCACGGGGTGAGATCTTACGTGGAGCCCCAGATCGAGGGAGATTATCAGTGGTCTTGTATGTCTTCCATTTCCTAATAATTGCTCCCACAGTTGATTTCTTCAAACCAAGCTGCTTACCTATTGCAGATTCAGTCTTCCCAGCCTGGTGCAGGTCTACAATTTTGTTTCTGGTGTCCTTTGACAGCTCGTTGGTCTTGGCCATAGTGGAGTTTGGAGTGTGACTGTTTGAGGTTGTGGACAGGTGTCTTTTATACTGATAACAAGTTCAAACAGGTGCCATTAATACAGGTAACGAGTGGAGGACAGAGGAGCCTCTTAAAGAAGAAGTTACAGGTCTGTGAGAGCCAGAAATCTTGCTTGTTTGTAGGTGACCAAATACTTATTTTCCACCATAATTTGCAAATAAATTCATTAAAAATCCTACACAATTCTCAATTTGTCTGTCATAGTTGACGTGTACCTATGATGAAAATTACAGGCCTCTCATCTTTTTAAGTGGGAGAACTTGCACAATTGGTGGCTGACTAAATACTTTTTTTCCCCACTGTACATACATACTCATAACCCATGTACATTGAGAAGACAGAATGAACAAACAAACGGATGCCAGTGACAGAATTCAAATTCCAAATTATAGAATCATATAGGATTACAATGTAGGGGGGGCAGTGCCACCAAAACGGAGGCACATTGTCCTTCAAACTCTTGGGTGACAGTGTGAGAGGGAGGGGTGTGGCGTGGATGTTTCCAGGGATGTTGGTTTGGGGAGGTTCACAGGGGCCCGTGCCGAGCCTCGTATTTGGCCACAATGTTCTTGGTGCGGCCCAGCTCCTTCCTCAAGTCGGCCACCTCTGAGCGAAGCGCACTGTTCTCCTTCTCCAGGAAGCCAGCCCGGATGGCAATTTGGTTCTCCTTCAGTCGCCTGGCATCCCGTGACCTCTTGGCTGCTACGTTGTTCTTTCTGCGTCTGGCCCAGTACTTGTCATCCTGGAAAGGGAGGTGAATCACACTGCTGTGATTCCAAATTTTTTCACACTACCTGTGGTATCGTAAAAATATGTGTGATTCACCTGAGTAATAAACAGTATTCCAAATGTGGCCTATTGTTTTATCTGTCATCATGTATTCATTTTCACTCATTACATTTCCATAATGTTGTTTAAAACTGCCTGACACATTAAATATCCTTTACACCCTGCAGGAAGCCATCTTACCTCAACAAACAAAATAGTACGTGATACACATCTTCCCAACAACTGATGAACGACGACATCATATGACCCGGGTTAAGGGTGAATGACCAGGGCTAAACCTGTCAATCTAAATCCTGGCCAAGTTCGCCTCCTCACTATCCTCCCTGAAAATGCTGCTGGTTTTGGGTTTGTGCCAACGCTCCTCCTTATACTGTGGTTTAAAATACTTCTGGTTATTTAGGTGGAATAAGTCCACTTGCTGGTTACATAACATAAGAAAACATGGTGCTTAAAGTCTTTGGCCAAACAAGTGGCGAAGACTTTGAACCGTCCACATAAGTAGGTTCCAGGTAGGTTACCTTGAGATCTTCGGGGATGAAGACCTTGCGTGCCTTTTTGATCATGGGCTGTGGTTTGAGCTCCTCTGGGGCGAACTTGCGTTTTCGGGGGTCAAACATCTCCTGTCCGGGCACGCTGGACAGGGCCAGGTCTGCAGGGTCGGGCTCGTAGCCCACTGGAACTTGAATGGACTCTGGATCGATGGGGCTGGGGGTGTTCCTGGCAGCTGAGGGCAGCACTGCAGGAGAAAGGCAAAGGAAAACAAGTTAGAAGGCGCCGGAGCGGATGGCTGCCGTTTTATGGAATTTTAACCAACCGTACTATTTTGTGTGTTTTTTCGTATTGTTTGTAACTTGTACATAATGTTGCTGCTACTGTCTTTTATGACCGAAAAGAGCTTCTGGACATCAGAACAGCGATTACTCACCTTGAACTGGACGAATAATCTTTATTTAATGAGTCGGACGAGAGGGATTTGCTCCAGACACCCGACATGGCCCTCATCCCCGTCATTCGCAGTAGAAAGAAAAGGAGATATCGCGGAAGGAGATCGGGGTGCCTGGTAAGGACCCGCTGACGAGTGGCTAATCTGCTTTTGCCATCGATACTATTGACAATCGCTTGATAATAAAGTGGACGAACTAAAGGCACGAATATCCTACCAATGGGACATTAAAAACGGTAATATCTTATAACATAACATACAGCTGGCAGGTTATACACTGTATCGGCAGGATAGAACAGCAGCCTCTGGTAAGACAAGGGGTGGCGGTCTATGTATATTTGTAAACAAAAGCTGGTGCACGATATCTAAGGAAGTCTCAAGGTTTTGCTCGCCTGAGGTAGAGTATCTCATGATAAGCTGTAGACCACACTATCTACCAAGAGAGTTTACATGTATATTCTTCGTAGCTGTCTATTTACCACCACAAACCGATGCTGGCACTAAGACCGCAGTCAATGAACTGTATACGGCTATAAGCAAACAGGAAAACGCTCATCCAGAGGCGGCGCTCCTAGTGGCCGGGGACTTTAATGCAGGGAAACTTAAATCTGTTTTACCTCATTTCTACCAGCATGTTAAACGTGCAACCAGAGGGAAAAAAACTCTAGACCACATTTACTCCACACACAGACACACGTACAAAGCTCTCCCTCGCCCTCCATTTGGCAAATCTGACCATGATTCTATCCTCCTGATTCCTGCTTACAAGCAAAAACTAAAGCTGGAAGCACCAGTGACTCGGTCAATAAAAAAGTGGTCAGATGCTACGGGACTGTTTTGCTAGCACAGACTGGAATATGTTCCGTGATTCTTCCGATGGCATTGAGGAGTACACCACATCAGTCACTGGCTTCATCAATAAGTGCATTGATGACGTCGTCCCCACAGTGACTGTACGTACATACCCCAACCAGAAGCCATGGATTACAGGCAACATCCGCACTGAGCTAAAGGGTAAAGCTGCCGCTTTCAAGGAGCGGGTCTCTAACCCAGAAGCTTATAAGAAATCCCGCTATGCCCTCTGCAACGAACAATCAAACAGGAAAAGCGTCAATACAGGACTAAGATCGAATCGTACTACACCGGCTCTGTCGGATGTGGCAGGGCTTGCAAACTATGACAGACTACAAAGGGAAGCACAGCCGCGAGCTACCCAGTGACACGAGCCTACCAGACGAGCTAAATTACTTCTATGCTCGCGTCGAGGCAAGTAACACTGAAACATGCATGAGAGCATCAGCTGTTCCGGACGACTGTGTGATCACGCTCTCCGTAGCCGATGTGAGTAAGACCTTTAGGTCAACATTCACAAGGCCGCAGGGCCAGACGGATTACCAGGACGTGTACTCCGAGCATGCGCTGACCAACTGGCAAGTGTCTTCACTGACATTTTCAACCTCTCCCTGTCTGAGTCTGTAATACCAACATGTTTCAAGCAGACCACCATAGTCCCTGTGTCCAAGAACACGAAGGTAACCTGCCTAAATGACTACCGACCTGTAGAACATCTGTAGCAATGAAAGTGCTTTGAAAGGCTGGTCATGGCTTAGATCAACACCATTATCCCAGAAACCCTAGACCCACTCCAATTTGCATACATCCCCAACAGATGATGCAATCTCTATTGCGCTACACACTGCCCTTTCACACCTGGACAAAAGGAACACCTATGTGAGAATGCTATTAATTGACTACAGCTCAGCGTTCAACACCATAGTGCCCTCAAAGCTCATCACTAAGCTAAGGACCCTGGGACTAAACACCTCCCTCTGCAACTGGATCCTGGACTTCCTGACGGGCCGCCCCCAGGTGGTAAGGGTAGGTAACAGCACATCCGCCACGCTGATCCTCAACACGGGGGCCCCTCAGGGGTGCGTGCTCAGTCCCCTCCTGTACTTCCTGTTCACTCATGACTGCATAGCCAGGCACGACTCCAACACCATCATTAAGTTTGCCGATGACACAACAGTGGTAGGCTTGATCACCGACAATGACGAGACAGCCTATAGGGAGGAGGTCAGACATCTGGCCGTGTGGTGCCAGGACAACAACCTCTCCCTCAACGTGATCAAGACAAAGGAGATGATTGTGGACTACAGGAATAAGAAGAGGACCGAGCACGCCCCCATTCTCATCGACGGGGCTGTAGTGGAGCAGGTTGAGAGCGTCAAGTTCCTTGGTGTCCACATCACCAACAAACTAAGATGGTTCAAACACACCAAGACAGTCGGGAAGAGGGCACGACAAAACCTATTCCCCCTAAGGAGACTGAAAAGATTTGGCATTGGTCCTCAGATCCTCAAAAGGTTCTACAGCTGCACCATCGAAGAGCATCCTGACTGGTTGCATCACTGCCTGGTATGGCAACTGCTCGGCCTCCAACCGCAAGGCACTACGGAGAGTAGTGCGTACGGCCCAGTACATCACTGCGGCCAAGCTTCCTGCCATCCAGGCGGTGTCAGAGGAAGGCCCTAAAAATTGTCAAAGACTCCAGCCACCCTAGTCATAGACGGTTCTCTCTGCTACCGCACGGCAAGCGGTACCGGAGCGCCAAGTCTAGGTCCAAGAGGCTTCTAAACAGCTTCTACCCCCAAGCCATAAGATTCCTGAACATCTAATCAAATGGCCACCCGGACTATTTGTATTGCTTAAGAGGCCACTTAGGGGGAAACTAACTCACGTGTGCCTGTTTACATCATAGTATTCTGCCATTCTCTTCGTTAACATGGTTGTGCTTTACCAAGGTGATCCTCTAGAACAGGGGTGTCAAACATACGGCCCGGTCCAATGTGGCCCATGGGTGGTTTGAGTAAAAATTGAAATGAAAGCTAGACAGTCAGGGAGCATAAAATATTCAGAAAAACAATGGATAGGGACTATTTGTTGCAAATCTTGACGGCAAGGAAATAGAACACATTTTGTGCGGCCCTCCGGACCTCGTTGAAGACCGTATGCGCCCCACGGGGAAAGATTTGTTTGACATCCCCTGCTCTAGAATCAATAACAGCCTTGCATGTGAAGATGGACTATATTCTTATGTCTGTCTTATTCTATACATGCTCATCATGTCAATTACTATTTAATCTAAGAAATTCTACAACTGGCTACACGCACAGGGAAGCAAAACAACGGTGGTTGCACATTTTAACCAGCAGGTGGTGCACAGAGAACACAAACACACACAGATAGACAGACCGACAGACAGACAGACACTCTCACAAACACAGAAGATATGTTATTTAAGCTTTTCTGGGCCCTGTTATCAGTGCCTCTAGTCAGCTGAGCTCAGGCAGACAACTACATTTTGTCTGTAAATTGACTTAAGGCAACCTCCTCATCAGCCAGCCTCGACATGTGCCTCTGCAATTGCTCTGTGGATGTTACGTAACACCTAATAGATTTCTATTGCACAGAGCAGCAGGTCAGCAGTTGACACTGTTTCACATTCTGCCCTTCATTATTCAGTGGATTAGCATGCTGAAATGAAGCGCTTAATTGGATGGCTTCATCAAAATCAGCTGTAATTTGATTGGTGGCTAGCGGTGAGCATCTTATGACAGTAAGCTAATAGAGACAGATGTCAGTGTATTTACTTGAGATTCGTCCATTTAAACAGCTTGACAATTACAACAATTCCCAATCAAATGACTGTAGTCTTTTGTAGTTGGTGTGAAAATGTAATGAGGAATGAAAGAAATACAAATTCTTCCTGCTGATGGTGAAAACATTTCACTCAAACAGAATTCAAAGGCCGAACATTTTAGGTCACTTCCTACGTCATGACCCAGTTTTTCTGTGCTTTAAGCTGGCTACGGCCTTAAGCCTTCTGACCTTTAGTTACAGCAGCATTTCTGGCTCCAGCCAGTCCTGGTTGAGATTTAAGAGGAGGCCAACATACAGGTCTGACCTGCTTGTACTACTCAATGTTATGCAGAAGGAAGTAAGACAGTTACTCCGGCCGTTTCAGAAGAGAGCCCAAGCCTAGCCATTAGCCAAGGCACCAATCTCCTTCTGACCTTCCTTGATACTACAGCTAACCATAGAATCCAGATTTACTATGTCCACCGTAACTCTCCTGGCTATTCAACCTACAACAACCCAGTCATCAGATCAGCCCAAGACACATCAGCAGAGTGCTATTAGTCCTGGCCCTACCCACACTAGAGGTCCGGTGTGGCTCAGTTGGTAGAGCATGGCACTTGCAACGCCAGGGTTGTTGGTTTGATTCCCATGGTGGACCAATATGGAGAAAATAAAGTATGAATATGTATGCACTCACTACTATAAGTCACTCTGGATAAGAGCGTCAAATGTAGACAAGCAAGTGTGACAACTACACTCTAGCGTCACCAGTGAATCACTGCATCAGTAGTCACTGACACATTAAGCTAAAATGGCTGGCCATCCAAAGTGGTACTTCAGCAGGGATTCAATTCAATGCCTCACTTCAGTGAATTGTCAAGAACACGGCGGCTGCATCCAAGGGTGCATGTTAGTCCCCAACAACAACAGGCCACTGACTCACACTGTCAGCTTAGCGCCAAGCTACTTACAAGGGCTAAATCAGACGCTGTCCAAAACAATCTGTCAAAAGTAGATCACCTGTATACATAACAAGCATGGTGGCCCAAACTTTCCCTCTGGAAACAGCCTGTCTTATCACTTTAACCATTAATTCTGACCAGATTACTGGAGTAAAAATACAGTGACATGCTTTACTGGCTAAGAGTGGCCTGGTGAAAAGCCTGGCTGATAGTGGCCTATAGTATTTGGTTGTGACCTCTCATCTACAAATCTCTGATAGGAAGAGACAACACACACCCGTCTGACAACGTGTGTTCAACGTCCACCAAATGTTCAACGTCCACCAAACATAGATAGACGGTAAGAGCTCTGCGTCTTGTTCCTTCTCTTGTAGGTCAATGCTCAGATTTGCATTGTGTGGGTGGGTAGTAGAACCAGTGCATATGGGACGGAGGGCTAAGTTGGCTCTGACCTGACTCAGACCTGCCTGTTCTTCCTCTGACCGCTGGACAGTCAGGAGAGAAACTCAAACCCTCTTTAAACTGGTTTGATTTTCATTAACATTTTAAGCTCGACCCCTAAGGAATGACAACATCGAGGCTGTGCCTTTTCCAACCAATCTTCAAAATTAAGTGTGAGCTAGTGGGGGATTCATATTATGGTGTTAAGTGTTTTACTGTATATGAATGTGATGCTAAACAACATGGAGTCAACAGGAGAACTGACCACACCTCCCCCTCAATCTGTTTCCATAGGTACCACACACCTTTATCAGACAGTCACTTCCATGGCACACAAGTTTAGACCTGACCTTTGACCTTGTCTACGTTCCACTTCCCTTGTGGCCCCTGCCAACAACACACCGTAGGCCCCTTATTGAACCAGCAGTGGGACCAGCTAACTCCACTGGATATCTGCTGTGATAACAAAGCTATCTCAGGCTGCATTGTGCTGGGATGCAATATGGAATTGGGAGGTTTGTGGGGCGGGCTAGGCTGGAGGCGTATGTTATAGCAGTATAGCCTTGGCCATGTGATCTCACCAGGGTTCAGCCTGTGCCTCTGCTATGGCTCCGACTGGGATCTGTCTGGTGAGGGAGAATTAAAAGGGAGGAGGGAGGAGATGCTCATGCCATGACAAACTCCCGTTAGCAGTGGGGCGACACATGGCAGATGCATGTGTCTGTCAGGAAGACCTAGCCGTACTCACGTGCATAACAGGGGCGAGGACAGGCCCTGTGAAACTGTACCAGACAAAACACACACACTCTCTCGCACTGAGACAAATATACACGCACGTACACATACACCCTCACATGCTGGGATTCTTTGTACTGTAACTGTACAGATGTACTTCTTTGACATGAGTGATGGACTTGTGTCCAGATGTACTATTACTACCTGTGGTGAGGCCAAAAACTGTTTACAGTACCACGTCAAGGTTTGTTCCCAGCTTTTTGTTTTCTTGTTTACTTTGTGAAAGCAGTGGGGAAATAAAAACTGTTCACTGCACACTGACCAAGGACATGCATATGGCTATATTTGGCAGTCATCATTTCAAACAAACTATTACACTTCTGTCTGCGACTACTTTCAAGGGACAAGTTAAATCATATTAAATGTGTCAAACAGAATGCCATACATCAAAATAAGTTATGTGAAAAAGAAAAAAATATATGTCTGGATAAGAGCGTCTGCTAAATGACTAAAATGTAATGTAAATGTAGGGCATTTACAATTCCTTCAAATGTGATTGCAAATCACAGTAAAAGCATGCTGGGTGGAGCAGAGTCATAGTCATATTTCAGAAGATTATATGTGTGGGATCCAAAATGTCAATTTCTAAGTCAAGGGAAGAAATTTTCCACCTCTTCCTTACCATGTAAGGGGGGGGGGATTTATACAGTAGAGTATCGTAATATTATTTACGACAATATTATATCGACTCTATGACTCCAAGTATCGATTCTCAACAACAACAAACATTTTTTGCTAGGTAGGCTGGCGCTAGTCGGCTGTACCTGTGCCAAAACGTTGGTATTTCTCCTTCTATAGCTTGGCCTCAATCTTCTATTAAAATGGTGAGCCAACATGTTTTCAACACTTTTATTTCCATGACTGATCAAAACTCGTTTTCATGGCTCTCTCGTCCCTCTGCAGCAGACATAGTGAGCAATATGTTTGGAACATTGAATACACAAAATCGCAGTATCAAATCGCAATACATATAGAAGTGTGATACATATAGAATCGCAATAAATATCGTATTGGCACTTAAGTGTCGCGATAATATCGTATCGTGAGGAGCCCTGGCAATTCCCAGCACTACCATTTAAGTGGTAATTCATATGAATTCAAGTCTACTACACAGGCCAGTTTCACTAGACCACCATCACTGTTCACATTGGGACTTGGTAGATCATTAATGACTAAGATGAAAAACCTTTGGACATACACTACCAGTCAAAAGTTTGGACACACCTACTCATTCAAGGGTTTTTCTTAATTTTTTTACAATTTTTACATTGTAGAATAATAGTGAAGACATCAAAACTATGAAATAACACATATGGGATCATGTAGTAACCAAAAAAGCGTTCAACAAATCAAAATATATTTTATATTTGAGATTCTTCACAGTAGCCACCCTTTGCCATGATGACAGCTTTGCACACTCTTGGCATTCTCTCAACCAGCTTCATGAGGTAGTCACCTGGAATGAATTTCAATTAACAGGTGTGCCTTCTTAAAAGTTAATTTGTGGAATTTCTTTCCTTCTTAATGCGTTTGAGCCAATCAGTTGTGTTGTGACAAGGTAGGAGTGGTATACAGAAGATAGCCCTATTTGGTAAAAGGCCAAGTCCATATTATGGCAAGAACAGCTCAAATAAGCAAAGAGAAACGACAGTCCATCATTACTTTAAGAGATGAAGGTCAGTCAATACGGAAAATTTCAAGAATTGTGCAGTCGCAAAAACCATCAAGCGCTATGATGAAACTGGCTCTCATGAGGACCGCCACAGGGATGGAAGACCCAGAGTTACCTCTGCTGCAGAGGATAAGTTCATTAGAGTTACCAGCCTCAGAAATAGCAGCCCAAATAAATTCTTCACAGAGTTCAAGTCACAGACACATCTCAACATGAACTGTTCAGAGGAGACTGTGTGAATCAGGGCTTCATGGTCGAATTGCTGCAAAGAAACCACTACTAAAGGACACCAATAAGAAGAAGAGACCTGCTTGGGCCAAGAAACACGAGCAATGGACATTAGACCGGTGGAAATGTGTCCTTTGGTCTGGAGTCCAAATGTGAGATTTTTGGTTCCAACCGCTGTGTCTTTGTGAGACACGGTGTGGGTGAACGGATGATCTCTGCGTGTGTAGTTCCCATCGTAAAGCATGGAGGAGGTGGTGTTATGGTGTGGGGGTGCTTTGCTGGTGATACTGTCTGTGATTTATTTAGAATTCAAGGCACACTTAACCAGCATGGCTACCACAGCATTCTGCAGCGATACGCCATCCCATCTGGTTTGGGCTTAGTGGGACTATCATTTGTTTTTCAACAGGACAACGACCCAACACACTTCCAGGCAGTGTAAGGGCTATTTTACCAAGAAGGAGAGTGATGGAGTGCTGCATCAGATGACCTGGCCTCCACAATCCCCAGATCTCAAACAAATTGAGATGGTTTTGGATGAGTCGGACAGCAGAGTGAAGGAAAAGAAGCCAACAAGTGCTCAGCATATGTGGGAACTCCTTCAAGACTGTTGGAAAAGCATTCCAGGTGAAGCTGGTTGAGAGAATGCCAAGAGTGTGCAAAGCTGTCAAGGCAAAGGGTTTAACACTTTTTTGGTTACTACATGATTCCATATGTGTTATTTCATAGTTTTGATGTCTTCACTATTATTCTACAATGTAGAAACTAGTACAAAATAAAGTAAAAACCCTTGAATGAGTAGGTGTGTCCAAACCTTTGACTGGTACTGTACATAGGTCTATTGGAATAAAATGCAGCAGAACGTGTTTCGTGTGAGTGTTCAACTTCTATACAATCTGAGGATGTTTACTGATAATGGTGTCTTAACTCATATCCATAAACCCTCAACAAGTATGGGACAAATAATATAGCTCACACCGAGCAGAGACATAGTAAACATGAGATTATGTTATACACTGGAACATTGTAAAAGGCAGGTTTCCATACAGTGTGTATGTGATTATAAGCATTGTATTTGACACACTGTGCTCTACCAACTATGACAAGATATCACATACCAACCAAAATACCTACCAAAGTTACTATAGAACACTAAACCAATTCCCTTTAAACATTTAAATAACATACTTATAAATGATGTGATAATACCTTATTTACGTATACTTGATTTAAAAAAATAGGGTTATAAAGACATCTACCATCCTCATCATTAAAAAAACAATTACAGCCAATAGAACCACTATTTTCCCCTCGACTAGAAGATTCAGATAGGATGTCCATTGTTTAGCAACAAAGAATTGGCTAACACAAACCAGATCACACCTGCCTGCTCCAACAAACACACCAATTACACTGACACTCTTATTCACACCCCCACTTTCAAGAGGCTGAAACCATGACAACTAGCTTTATGGAAGATGTTTTCCTTGGTGAACCTGTAAATAAGGCATGTTTTCCTCACGCCTCTAAAATCACTGGGACTCCAGCAATGTGTTTCATTAAGGAGGAATGTGTCTTTCTGGTTGTGTCTCCAGTAGGCAGCAACAGATCCGGTCAGGGAAGATGCGTCAGGATTCACCTTAGGCAAACAAAGCATAACGGAGCATCGCGTGCCAAACAACAAAATGAGCCTAATCTCAATCAATATAGGAATTTCATTGGGTATGTAGTAAAACTGTAAATGTTAATGTTTGTTGACATTTGATGACAAAAATGACACAGTTGTGGGATCAAAACTATAACCCACACAAGTACTTGGCACAATGCCACTCAAGCTCCAAAGTCCAGGGCCAGAATTGTAGAAGAAATGTCCTAGCATACTCAAAGCCCCTGAAGTAGCCTAAATACTGAGAAACCTATATCTGTGCTTTTGGTCAGAGTGGAACGGGATCTACAGTAAACGCAGAAAGTTCAGTGTTGAGAAGACAACCTGGTCATGATGTGCGTGCTGATAACTACGTCGAGTACAGCAGGTGAACAAACAGCACCTGGCGCATATTATTAGAAAGCTCTTCTCCTACAGCTAAGGTTTTGACCATGGAGATTTGCCCTAATTTGAGAGCTATAGAAGGGTTGTGTGTGTGTATGTTTGGTTGACGTTGCAGATGTTTGCCCTCGTTTGAAAGTGTTCCTGTGCTGTGTGTTATGGTCTTTTACCTGCTCTGGCTGGGGGGCTCTGGAGACAGTTCTGGGAGACCATGGCTGTATGAACGGCGGTAGTGGTGTGGCTGCTGAGGTCGACCACAGAGGGTGTGGGGGGTGCAGGTGGAACCTGCTGGATAGTGGGCTGCCGGGGCTGCTGTGGCTGGTTTTGGTTATTCTGAGCTGAGTTTGCAGGGATGCCATTCTCTGACAGAAACTCTTCCAGGTCCATGTACTCCAGCTGAAAGTTGTCACCATCATATGGCAAGGTCTTGTCCCACAGGGTTGGCCCCAGGAAGGCCGACTGTGGAGTATTGGCCCCGCCTTCATCATCCAACTTTTTCTCTTTCTCCTTCTTCTCTTTTCCCAAACCTGCAAATATTTGGAGAGAGTCATAATGTATCACTGTTAGACCAAAACAGCCAAACAATGCCTTTTCAATGTCAAAATGGCTAAGCCAATAAAAGGCCAAGGTTTTAAATGTATATATACACAATATCTACAGCCCCTGATTGTTGATTATGTGCCTTGCAAAAGTATAAATCCCCCTTGGCGTTTTTCCTATTTTGTTGCATTAATTTAAATTGATTTTTATTTGGATTTCATGTAATGGACATACACAAAATAGTCCAAATTGGTGAAGTGAAATGAAAAAAAATAACTGCGTGCATATTTATTCACCCCCTTTGCTATGAAACCCCTAAATAAGATCTGGTGCAACCAATTACCTTCAGAAGTCACATAATTAGTTAAATAAAGTCCACCTGTGTGCAATCCAAGTGTCACATGATCTCAGTATATATATACACACACACCTGTTCTGAAAGGCCCCAGAGTCTGCAACACCACTAAGCAAGCGGCACCACCAAGCAAGCGGCACCATGAAGACCAAGGAGCTCTCCAAACAGGTCAGGGACAAGGTTTTGGAGAAGTACAGCTCAGGGTTGGGTTATAAAAAAATATCTGAAACTTTGAACATCCCACGGAGCACCATTAAATCCATTATTCAAAAATGGAAAGAATATGGCACCACAACAAACCTGCCAAGAGAGGGCTGTCCACCAAAACTCACAGACCAGGCAAGGAGGGCATTAATCCGAGAGGCAACAAAGAGACAAAAGATAACCCTGAAGGAGCTGCAAAGCTCCACAGTGGAGATTGGAGTTTCTGTCCATAGGACCACTTTAAGCCGTACAATCCACAGAGCTGGGCTTTACGGAAGAGTGGAAAAATGCCATTGCTTAAAGAAAAAAATAAGCAAACACGTTTGGTGTTCGTCAAAAGGTATGTGGGAGACTCCCCAAACATATGGAAGAAGGTACTCTGGTCAGATGAGACTAAAATTGAGCTTTTTGGCCATCAAGGAAAAATGTCTGGCGCAAACCCAACACCTCTCATCACCCCGAGAACACAAGCATCCTCATCGGCAGGGACTGGGAAACTGGTCAGAATTGAAGGAATGATGGATGGCGCTAAATACAGGGAAATTCTTGAGGGAAACCTGTTTCAGTTTTCCAGAGATTTAAGACTGGGACGGAGGTTCACCTTCCAGCAGGACAATGACCCTAAGCATACTGCTAAAGCAACACTCGAGTGGTGTAAGGGGAAACATTTAAATGTCTTAGTCCTCAATCCAATTGAGAATCTGTGGTATGACTTAAAAGATTGCTGTACACCAGCGGAACCCATCCAACTTGAAGGAGCTGGAGCAGTTTTGCCTTGAAGAATGGGCAAAAATCCCATTGGCTAGATGTGCCAAGCTTATAGAGACATACCCCAAGAGACTTGGGGGGGGGAGGATAGATATGCACGCTCAAGTTCTGTTTTTTTGTCTTATTTCAAAATAAAAAATATTTTGCATCTTCAAAGTGGTAGGCATGTTGTGTAAATCAAATTATACAAACCCCAAACATTTTTTAATTACAGGTTGTAAGGCAACAAAATAGGAAAAATGCCAGGGGGGGGGTGAATACTTTCGCAAGCCACTGTAGGTCTACTTGAGGTGTATTTGAATGTTTATATTCTTTATGCAAATAGATAAATAACCAAACTACAGTAAACACCCCATCAACTTAAATAGCAAAAGCATTAGGCTATCTATATATTCCTATCAAGTTGTTGACAAATAAGTCAATCTAAATGTATCTAGACTGGCTACTCTTCGGAATACTAACTATGGTGTATTTACAGTAGATTGCAAACTTCCAACAGTAGTACATGGTAATTCTACATGAAGTAAAATTGTGGGACTTGCTTTAGCTCTTTAAAAGTATTTTTGTAGTAGTGTTCAGATTTTTGTCTAAGTTGTTGGGAAAGTGGTCAAAATTCCAGTTGTTTTTAAAAGTTGTTTGATTGGTAGAAGATATTTATGTTCTGATTTGAATAGCAGAGAAGTAGACCAAGATGGCATATCCTCTAAGTTTTGGGGAAAGTGGTCAAAGTAGGTGATTTGTGTCAAAAGTCTAAATGTTTACTCATTGTCTCATGCTAGAAATGTGCTCATCCAGTGCTATAATTTGACATTTCTGAAAGTTATATGACAATTCAACAGTGGGAAGTTAGGTTAATGAATGCAGTTGATACCATTACTAAAACAGCTGTCACTTATGATCAACAGAAAATCATTCTGTTCTGATTTCAGATTTGAATGTGTTGTCACGACACCAGAGTTTTGACTTCGATACCAGGTTTAGTATCACAATACTCGATACCAAAATGATACCAATGGAAAAAAAGAAGGCGTATTAGCCAAAGTCGCAGAATGGTACTTGATCCAGATGGATCTTTTGAGTTCATTATCATTACATTTTAAATGTTTGAATGTATGCATTAACTAATCAATTTCACTGTTTTTTTTTACCTAACTACATAACAACATAATGGTCATCATTTTTTGAATGGTAAATCTCTAGTCTATTGATAAATGGGTAAATCAAGATGTAGCCTAGGCCTATTTACAATACAGGTGAATGCATATTCAGTAGGAGTGTGCGCATGAGTTATTGACCTTGTTTTGGCTGATTTCATTGGGGCTACAGAAAGTACTGAAGTTTCGGTATACAGTGAAACACTCATTTGAATAGCAGAGAAGTAGACCAAGAAGTCATACCCTCTAAGTTTTTGTCTAAAGTGCTGGGAAAGTGGGCAAAATGTCAGCTGTACGGTTTTACCGTTAGAATATATTTTTGTTGCGATTTCAGATTTCAATAGCAGAGAAGTAGAGGAAGATTCCATATGCACTAACTTTTTGTCTAACTTGTTGGGAAAGTGTCAAAGTAGCTGAGTTTCATTGTTCACAGTGCATAGAATGTTGGATGTAATGATGTCACAATGGGACCTTTAGAATGTTTAAATCCCTTTAAAGGAAATCCCTTTAAAGTGGATGGAGGACAAAAAGAAGGGCAAAAAGCTTAATAGTTTATAAAGTGTAAAAAATATCAAAAAGTTGTACACAAGCACACTGGTCCTGACCACTCTGCACTTCTTAAAAGTTTGAATTACGTTTCTAGCTTAAACGGTGTACGAAAAATAGCATTCTAAATAATAATAAGTACTGTATGATAAACATTTAAAGTGGGACGTTTTCTGTCGCAAGTCACGTTAATTAAAGGGATAGCTGCTACACTGTATCCTTATAAGGCTGGAGCTGTCAGACCAGGAATGTATTTTGACATTTAACTACACAAATTGCAACCATGATGTATCATACTCCTCCAGAACTGGCTAGATGTAGTAGTAATAATACATTAGACTTAAAGCGGCAATCAGCAGTACAAACAATAACAAAGCGAATCCCGTTCGGTAAAAAGCTGAGGGATGGGGCTATAGAAATGTAACCACTCTCAAATTCATAGACAGAGTTATGGATACAAGGACTGACCATCCATGATATCAAAGTTGTTGTTTTAACCATGCTTTGAGGCTATATTGTGTTTGTTTACCTTTTCTTTGTTTACAAACGTTGGAGTAAAACAAACTTATATTTTAGGTTCTGATGGGGTATGACAGTTGAACTAAGCTCATGAGCCATTTATAAGCTATATTCTTCAAGAATCAATGGTTACATTTTAATTTATAAGTCCAAAAATGGATGTAGCAACTCCAGATTTCCCCTTTAATTTACACTTGATTAAACACCAATTCTTAGTAACCGCTATAAAAATAAAAAAAGTGGAAAACACCGGGCTACTGAAATATTGTAGCCAGCGGAGACGTTGTTTTTTCTGCATTGTATCTCGCTTGCTCGCGCGCTACAACACTGACAGATCAAGATTGAAAGCGAGACGGACCAAACAATCGTCTCAAAAAGACAGTAAACTACCGCGCAACAAATGTTTTGATGTCTGCGTTTTGTTTACCTTCTTCATGATGAAACGGCAGCTTCATTGGATTCTCCAACAGGGATTTCAGTACGCCATTAGTTGGAGGTTGAAAAGATGAGTTTAAAGGAACCGGTCTGGCCATGTTCTCCATTGGTCTGGAGGACGATAGTATAGCCTACAATTGCTGTAATTCCAAAAGAAGACCCAAGTTTGAAAAGATGTTAAACAAACACCAAACCTCAACGCTTGACCCAACCTGGAGTTGCGACCGAGAAATTGAAATCCGCGCAGAAAAGAACAGTTAAGGTTTTCGTCGAACGTCGCTAGTTAGAGAAGGCAGGAGAACTAGCTGGATGTGAAGCTCAAGATAGTTCACAATCCATTTGCGGACACCGATGTACATGACGTCAAACCTTTGGCAAATACATTAATACCGACTCTGCGAATGAAATGGAGGGAAGGAGGGTCTGACCACTGCTGAATAGGGAACTTGTTTCATCATTTTTTTTCTCAGCCCTTTTCTCCTTGAAAATATATATGTCAATTGACAGATTACTTCGACATGGCGTATGTGATCGTTGTACTACCCACATGCATTAGGCTTGGTATGTAGTGCAAGATCAATAGATTGAGCCCCCCCATACATTTCTCTCTCTCCCCGTTAGGCTGCACTGGTGGCAGCAGTGGGATCATTGTGGTGCTCTCTCAGGGCCTTGTAAGCATGTGGGGCTTTGAGTGAGAGGACATACAACCCTTCTTTAAAGAGGGGAAATAATGTAATTTATGCCTACTGCAATATGGACATATACCTCTACACAGAGGACTGTGTTATTAGGTGCTCACCACTGCAATAGGATATGGATCGAGCCCCCGTGAGCCCCTATCATAGCATCTCTCTCTCTCTCCTGTACATTCAATAGACAATCATTTAAATCTTGTTTCCACCAAACTGGTAACTAATCACCACTAAGAAGATGTTATTATTTTATTTTTTTATTGTCAAACACACCGGATAGGTGTAGTGAAATGTGTTGTTTTACAGGGTCACCCATAGTAGTATGGCGCCCCTGGAGTAAATTAGGGTTAAGTGCCTTGCTCAAGGGCACAGCAATAGATGTTTCACCTTGTCGGCTCGGATATTCGAACCAGTGACCTTTCAGTTACTGGCCCAATGCGCTAACTGCTAGGCTACTAAAATTAGTAGGCTTATAACAGGTGTGCCAACTGTACATTTCTTAACCTTAGATCTATAGGCCTACTATTGGCCACATAGTCATTCAATTATATACAAACATTTATTTTCTCTCTCCATTATGCCCTACAAACACTTAAACTATGGCCTACAACAGCCCTCTACAATCATTTTATTTCTTAAAACATAAAACGAATCAATTAGAATGATGCAAGTACTAAAAATGCCCAGGACATCTACAGCACCTGATGTCACAGGAAAGCCAAAAAGATCATCAAGCACATCAACCACCCGAGCCACGGCCTGTTCACCCTGCTATCATCCAGAAGGCGAGGTCAGTACAGGTGCATCAAAGCTGAAAGAGAGACTGAAAAACACCTTCTATCTCAAGGGCATCAGACTGTTAAATAGCCATCACTAGCCGGCCTCCACCCAGTACCCTGCCCTGTAACTTAGTCACTGTCACTAGCCAACTACCAGCCGGTTACTCTACCATGTACCTTAGAGACTGCTGCCCTATGTACATAGACATGGAACACTGCTGACTTTAATAATGGAACACTGGTCACTTGAATAATGTTTACATACTGTTTTACTCATTTCATATTTATATACTCTATTCTAGTCAAGGCCATCCTATTAAACTATTGCTCTATATATACTATTCTATCCTACAGATACTCAATATTCTATCCACATACTGTCCATAATGTCTATACATCCCATCACATACATATATATACACACACGCATTTGTAGATATATACAGTGCATTCGGAAAGTATTCAGACCCCTTGACTTTTTCCACATTTTGTTACCCTACAGCCTTATTCTAAAATGGATAAAATATTTTTTTCCCCTCATCAATCTACACACAATACCCCATAATGACAAAGCGAAAACAGTTTTTTAGAAATGTTAGCAAATGTATTACAAATTAAAACAGAAATACCTTATTTACATAAGTATTCAGCCCCTTTGCTATGAGACTCGAAATTGAGCTCAGGTGCATCCTGTTTCCATTGATCATCCTTGAGATGTTTCTACAACTTGATTGGAGTCCACCTGTGGTAAATGAAATTGATTGGACATGATTTGGAAAGGCACACACCTGTCTATATAAGGTCCCACAGTTGACAGTGCATGGCAGAGCAAAAACCAAGCCATGAGGTTGAATTGTCCGTAGAGTTCCGAGACAGGATTGTGTCGAGGCACTGATCTGGTGAAGGGTACCCAAACATTTCTGCAGCATTGAAGGTCCCCAAGAACACAGTGGCCTCTATCATTCTTAAATGGAAGAAGTTTGGAACCACCAAGACTCTTTCTAGAGCTGGCCGCCCGGCCAAACTGAACAATCAGAGGAGAAGGGCCTTGTTCAGGGAGGTGACCAAGAACCCGATGGTCACTCTGACAGAGCTGTAGAGTTCCTCTGTGGAGATGGAGGAACCTTCCAGAAACACAAACATCTCTACAGCTCTCCACCAATCAGGCCTTTATGGTAGAGTAGCCAGACGGAAGCCACTCCTCAGTAAAAGGCACATGACAGCCCGCTTGGAGTTTGCTAAAAGGCACCTAAAGGACTCTCAGACCATGAGGAACAAGATTATCTGGTCTGATGAAACCAAGATTGAACTCTTTAGCCTGAATGCCAAGCGTCACGTCTGGGGGAAACCTGGCACCATCCCTACGGTGAAGCATGGTGGTGGCAGCATCATGCTGTGGGGGATGTTTTTCAGCGGCAGGGACTGGGAGACTAGTCAGGATCGAGGGAAAGGTGAACGAAGCAAAGTACAGAGATCCTTGATGAAAACCTGCTCCAGAGTGCTCAGGACCTCAGACTGGGGCGAAGGTTCACCTTCCAACAGGAGAACGACCCTAAGCACATATCCAAGACAACTCAGGAGTGACTTCGGGACAAGTCTCTGAATGTCCTTGAGTGGCCCAGCCAGAGCCCGAACTTGAACCCGATCGAACATCTCTGGAGAGACCTGAAAATAGCTGTGCAGCGACGCTCCCCATCCAACCTGACAGAGCTTGAGAGGATCTGCAGAGAAGAATGGGAGAAACTACCCAAATACAGGTGTGCCAAGCTTGTAGCGTCATACCCAAGAAGACTCGAGGCTGTAATCGCTGCCAAAGGTGCTTCAACAAAGTACTGAGTAAAGGGTCTGAATACTTATGTAAATGTGATATTTCCGTTTTTTTTTAAATAAACTGCACAGATATTTATTTATTCAAAATAAAATAAATTTAAAATCTAAATAATACAATTAAAAGTAAAAGAGAAAAAGAAAAAGGTAAATTAAAAGTCAAATGTATTCTGTCCCACATTGGGTCCATACCAAGTAAGTGATAGGCCTATGCTGGGATCCCTAGATCTGAAAGTAGGGCAGCAACCTCCGTTCACCTGAGTCTAACAACTTATAAATATTTAGTTTTTATTGGCTTAGTTGCTTTAAAAAAAAAAGTACATTCAGGCCCTATTTCTGTCATGGCTTGTTGTGGGTGGTAGTGGTGGTGGTGGTTGAGATGGATTGATTCCTCAGATAGAGTAGTTCTGACTAAAACTGCACCATTCTACACAGCATACCAGAGTGGGAGTACAGAGATCACAAATACTGTATGTGAGAACCTCACTTTGCCTGCAGCCATTTTTAGGGGTCTTGTGAATAGGGTTGTACGATCAGTGTATCCAAACACACTACCCTGGACCTTTCCCCCTCACTCCCCCACAACTAAAATATAGAATTGAAGATTCTATAGAATTGAAGATTCAACTGGTTGAAATGTATAAAATGAAACCCATAGCTTAATTTGAATAAGACTTTCATCACCAAAGGGCAATATGTGACTAGAAACTAGCTATGGTACATCCAGTCTTTTATGATCAGAGCTAAGACAACAATCAGAAAACAAGACAAACCAGCATGGACTGAATCAGTAAAACATAATTAATGGTGGAGAGATAGTCGAAAACATCTCAGATAACTTAATTTGTACTGTGAAATTGTACCGACCGAGAGAGGAGACTATGGTTTATCAAGAAGATTGTCCCACTTAGCCGTGGGGTGTGCATGTCATGTGATTAAGAATTCAGGAGCTGGATGGAAAAAGAACAAGTCATTGAAACGAGCCACAGTACAGTAGCTAAGGGCCTGTGGAAGGGACTACTAGGTGGGGCCTACTACGTACCTTTAAGATACATGATATGGATAACATGGGTCTTAAAACATTCCTTGAGAACCCTTGATATTGACCAACTATTTTTGGACTTAGCATCATGTGCAGCTATTGATTATAATCACTTGGCATTATTTATTGTCCACCAGAGCCAAAAAATAATATTTACCATTCAAAAGTATTGATTATATTTGCAATTATTATACTTTTAAATCAATTTCAGTGGCCTAATGTGGACATATTACAAATCAGTGAAGGGTGCTTGCCATCTCAAAAGGCTGTTGTGTGTGTTTGAGCTCATAGAGGTCTACCAACCCTGTTCTAACACTGAACATGATGGTAAGACCTCCGCTTCAGCTGCACTAGCTGTGTCATGTTCCCAATGGCTCCCCACCTGGGCGTAGGTTTCCTGTGAAACTACTGGGCCTGAAAAAGAAAACATGACAGATCTCACTCGGCCTGTCTGAGGAACTAGATGAGAGACCAAGCCCAGAAGGGTTTAGAGTCCTCTCCTCAGTAGTGGCAAGCTACGCAAGCAGGAAGTATTAATTGCTTGAATAGCAACTTCTTTGTGCACTGTGTATTTTGTACTTTTAAATATGCAGTGCACTTCAACTTGAAGTTGAGCCTGTGAGAAGGGTCACATTTCAACATTCTCTTTGTCATGTTTCAACTGGACCATAGCATAGCTCTATCCTCTGTGTTTTTTTAAAGTAAAAGGGATACAAGTGTAAGTGATGATAAATGCAGTCAGTTTGACTGGCTTTTAAAGTACAGATGAGAGGAAAGTTCTAAATATCCCCGTTGGCCCTCCTTACTCTGCTCCATGCCATGCAGAAATGCCACAGTGTATTTTCAGTGTCTCTGCTCCATGCCATGCAGAAATGCCACAGTGTATTTTCAATGTCACCGCTGTGGCTTAAGTGCATGTTACTCAAGGAATGTATATTTTATTAATTGTTCATAAAGTGTTGGTCCCCTCCATTTTCTATATTTATTTTGTTGTGTAAGTGCTCAACAGTACTGTTCTGTGAAATACACACAGAGTCTAATTCAATGCAACATCCCCGTCCCAATGCTCCCCTGACAAGAATTCACACTGAGGGGTCAGATGTGGTTTTGGGCAAGCTGTGGCACACAGAATCCTGCAGCACGGTGAGCTAGGGATAACCGTCTGAGTGCGCCTGTAATTACTCTGCGAAATGTTACATAACACGAATAGTTTTCTGTTGAAAAGAGCTTCAGCTTCCTTTCAGCTTCTGCAGCATGCTGCCCTAGGCCTTCAGGCCTGCTATGGTGTTACAGGACAGCTTTTCATCTCATCCTGTTTATTCATTCCCATGATCCTTTTTCACAGAAAGATGACGTAACATTGTTGACCTCTCAACCCCTGGCTATTTCAGGCACATCATATACGTACAGTGGGTGATGTTTATCCGTCGGATTTTGTTATATTGCCAAGGGTGGTCCTCTGTAGCTCAGCTGGTAGAGCACGGCACTTGTAACGCCAGGGTAGTGGGTTTGATCCCCGGGACCACCTATAAAAATAAAATAAAAAGTGTATGCACGCATGGCTGTAAGTAGCTTTGGATAAAAGCGTCTGCTAAATGGCATATTATAAGGTGAATCCAAATGGCCAGGGCCAATGCTAAAATAAACCTTATTTAGGTTTGGTTATTTTTAGAGAAGTGTAGTTGTCAAGGTGTTCTGTGCTTGAATATAGTTTTGAGTCAATTTCAGTGAGGAGTCCTCAAAGATAATCTCAGATTATGGAGACATCTGACCTTCCTGGAACCCTACTCCTCCTTCTCCAAATGGAAGCAATTCAGGGAGCTCATTTTTTACCACGGCATTGCAACTCAAATATCCCCAAAACTGAGAGATTGCCAAGGGTTACACCAAAACCTAATCAGAAATGGAATGGGCATGAATGTACAGTATACTATCTAACAATTCCCTGAGAAGTCCATGTACCCAGGAGAGCATAAGGCAGGTTAACACACTTCAGTTTCTGATTCAGTTTGCTTCAATTTTTCCTGTGACAAGAAAACATTTATTGGAATCAGAGGAGCTCAAACTAGGGCTTTGTGAGGTAGAGTAGAAAAACAATAAGGGATACTCTAACCAGATCTAATTTCATTGACAAG
This sequence comes from Coregonus clupeaformis, assembly GCF_020615455.1. Classification (NCBI taxonomy): domain Eukaryota; kingdom Metazoa; phylum Chordata; class Actinopteri; order Salmoniformes; family Salmonidae; genus Coregonus; species Coregonus clupeaformis. The sequence goes on from NW_025534065.1 coordinate 216,232, forward strand.
GTGTTCAGAGCACACTCAACAAGACGGGTGGGCGGCATGAGACAAAGGCTACGTGTCAAGTTTATGTCTCCGTGGTAACACCTTGCTCTTTGCAGCCCGAGGAGAAAGCCAGTCGTTCCAAAAAAGGTTCTAATGCATCTCTATTGACATTGATGCTACTTGACATGGATCTACTGTACGCCACACCCTACTTCACTGTTCGCCTTACAGTACTTCCTTTGTCACCTCTTCCGGGTGCCTCAGAGACAGTCGGAGACAAGGACATGATCTGTATGTTTTTCCATTTTAATGTTATCACTACAACGGGAAATAACTCTAATATGTTTTGTTCATTTACATTAGGAACAGGAAACATGGTTTTAGGGATGTACAGTATTTGCTCTATGCAACTGCATGCAGTCTTCTTAGCTTCTACTTCGCACACTGATTTTCCATCCTCAGCATGATGCTGCCTGTCCATCACCTCCTCTCCTTGCCTGATATGTGAGTTATTGAGGGTCATCTCCAGCTCCCACACACTGCATTAAGCTCTCACAGCCCCAAAATACTGAGCTGCTGCTGCCCACACACACATCAAGAGCAGTGCAGATGAAGAAATCTCTCTGCAGGGTTGCCAGATATGCTTGAATCATTGAGCACACTTATTGGTAGAAGTAGGAGTAAAAAAATAGTCAATTTACTTATGCTATTCAGGTCATCAGAGTTTATTTAGCTGGAGATGTAGCCTATAGATACAAAACAAAAAATGAGTGGTGCTTTGGAGACATTTAATCACAATAACCCACATATTGGTGACCTTGAGTCCAAGCAGATTTCTTGAGATTTGAAGCAAAGCACAAAGCATGTGTTGACATACGACCATTACATGTCGCCATTAATAAAATATAAAAATCAACTTCTATCAAGCTTTTCTACAAATTACCTGCTTGAATCCATTGATTGTATTGACTTGGCCTTTGAACAAAAAGTCAATAGGGAAAGATGCTTAGTGGTTTACACTTAAAGAGGTTACTGAGGCTGAAGAACATCACAAGTCAATACTTTTCAACCTACTGGTAGTGCATTTTACACATCTCTACACAGAGTAATAATCATAACAAGGTGTTCAAGATGTGGTGTCACTTATCCATGTCATTCCGTTTCTATGCCCTGGGGAAATGACTGTACATTTCAGAATATGGAGTTGTGTATTTTCAGAGAAATTGATTTGAGTACATTGTGTCTTCAGCAAAGTGCAAAGTGCTTTGCCTCATAGCTTACCTTACCTTGGCCTAGATTCAATCAGATCAAGTGTTAACTGACGATAGCTGACACCCGCATAGCTGATGTTTTGGCAGTCGGGCGTGTAAAGGCGGCCACAGATTAGGTTCGGTTTGCTCCTAGCAGAACTTGGATAGGCGAAGCAAATGTCTGAACCTCGCATACTCCCATAAAATACCTTTGCTTGAAAAACTGCAATATTACTGTGTGTCCCTCTTGGTGAGACGCCATAGCAATAACATAGCCAGTTTAAGTTTTTGCCGAGATCTTAGTCGCACAATTTTACATCTAACTAAGATGTTTGCTGCAGTATTTCTCAAGTAAAAAAATACACATGAAAACTAGCCATCTCTCATTGAATGACAACAAACACTTAATTGAAGAATCACTTCCATAGCTCCCACTCCTACTAGGAGTAGTACTGTTGACCAATCACAGACAAAGGGGCATAGACTTGGGTTACCGAACTTCGACTTGTGTGCACGAACAGCTGAAAAAAAGCCCTGCCGAACACCAAAACCAACAAAAACCTCACAAAATGTTGTCATAATATATGCACAAACTGCTTTGACTGTGAAGCATGCGACAGGCTTAACTGCATTGGAGCTGTCAAAATCGGTGAGCCGCTAATCTTGATCATTAACATGAAGCACGTCCCACTCCCGTTAGATGTTCAGAATGAGAAAGTGTAGGCTATATAGAAATAATGACGCTCAAATTGAAAATCATCAAATTAAATAATGAGGATTTCTATCAGCCTAATCGAGGTGTGGATTACATCTCACATTCCAGTTTTCAAATTTGTAAACAAGGCTGCATAGGATTTCTCTTAATGTGACTTCGTGCAGCCAATGGCAATGTCAGTTTTAGGTATAATGCCAGGAAACACTGTTCCACCTCCAACACTGCCAAAACAACTGCTATGCGGATGTCGGCTAAAGTGGATCTGATTGAATCGATCATTCACGTTACCTTTATTTTTTAAATTCATTTTACATAACAGCAATTCTACACATGATTGAGCATCATAACATTCTTAATTAAAAAAAACATTACGCTGCAGGACAGGATGGTTAAGTAAAATACACATTTGATAGGACTGGCTGCTCTTAATTTACCATTTATTGATTACTTATAATTACTTAATATGATTTGAACTTTAAAACAGCATTACAATGTAAATGGGGTTGTGCATTAGAGAAAATAAAATGTTATTTTGTGTTTATGACCCCGCTCTGGCTTTAGTGTGATCTGGCAGGAAGAAAAAAATTAAAATATAATATGAACGCTTATAATGAATCAGTCTAATCTCTGAAGTACAGACTGGTGGTGATTGCTCAGAGTTAAAGTAATCTCCTTTTTACATTGGATGAGGGACTTTCTTGTATCATCTTTGCATGGCACAGTAGCACTTCTTTCTTTGCCACCCATCCCTTGCTCCTCTCCTCCTCTCCTCCTCTCTTCCTCTCCTCTCCTCCTCTGCAGGGTGTTTTTTGGCGCTAAGTTATCGTCATCCACATCCACGTCTGCTCTTTGATGGTTTACTGTGTCACATTGCTGCCCAGTTGGCCTTCACATGGCACAGAGCAGAACCCAGCAGGCCAGCTGCATTGCTGCCCCAGGGGATGTGTGTACCTCAGGGAGCTGCTGGGGAGAGACCGCCCTCAGCCTACACACAACATTCATCATCCCTGCAGAAAATACCCTGCTAAAACAACAGTATCCCCACGAACACGCACACACACACACACACACACAGTAAGAAGTCACATGCTGCCCGTGTACACAAACAAGTTTTCTCAAACACACATAAACATTCAGGGGACAACGGATGCATCTGCTCTCTCATCAGTGGATACACACAGCCACGCACGCAGGCACGTTCACGCACACACACTGAAATAAAGCTGTGTCCATCTGTTGTGGCTGGTTGTTTTTGCAGTCAACAACAGATAGAGACAGCATGTTGGCTAGGGCTAGGGACCAGCGGAGATGGAGTGTTCAAGGGGAGTGAGTCAGAGAGAGAAGTTGGAGACAGGGGATGTCCACAGCATAGCAGACCATTCACTGTGCCTTGCCTGTCACTTCTCCATGACACAGAGCCTAAACAATCTGGACCCAGCAGAGCGCCTCATTAAATGGCTTCTCTCTCTCTCTCTCTCTCTCTCTCTATGGTCATCAATGGAGAAATGTGGTTGACCCTCCTCACACACTAATCTGCTTAGAGTCTACCAGTGTGTCCTTGGCACTGTTTGCAGCTGCATCAAGATATGGTATGATAGTTGACAGGTTGAGATGGAGAGGAGGGAGAGTAGTTGAAGGTTAACGTTAGATTGTAGACTGAGGGTAGAGACTGTAGTGCTATTTTGAGATATATATGTATAAACACACTGTGAAAAAGTGCTAAGTGAGCATATCCATGCACTGTTTGGATGTGATAGAATCATGCACTGACTGCACTGTAGTCCTTTTAGCATCAGCTAAACACAACACCCTATCTGACAGAAAAAAAAGACCTGCAGCTCAAGCTGAACATGAGTATAGAGGATGGAGGGGGTAGGGGGTAGGGGGGAGAGAGTAGGGGCGAAGGAGAGAGAGAGAGGAAGGGATCATGACCATCTGCAGTGACTCTGCAAGCCTGAGAGGAGATAAGCCCAATGTCTGCAGCCTCCACTGTGAAATCAATTCAGGCCTACAGAGATGTGTACATTCAGCCATGTCGTAATACAGGGAAGGTTTCAATTATACAACCCTCTGAAATGCATTATGACTGTCAAAGTTATTGTACACACAAGTCATCCAACGTACCAAAGGAATCCACAAAGGGCATCTTGATATGCATTTTAGTGTATGAAGTGAAAGGCATTCCATAGATGTCGGTTATTTCCTGTGTAATAGGATAGGACAACAACAACACATGTTGTCCCAGTGGCAGTGGTGGCACCCCTGCAGGCCAGGGCCTGTGTGCTCGCTGGTCCACGCCCCCTACTCTGGCCCCGGGCGGGCGGCCCGGCCAGTGGCTGAGAGAACAGCCTGTGCCGGAGGAAGTGGCCCCCAGCCACCTGCGTTTGTCACGGAAGCCCCTTGAATGGATGCCAGACACCCTTCAGACCCAGTTACAGTACAGAGTGTGCAGTGCTCTCACAGACACTCGTGTCAGAAGGAGAACAAGCAACAGGATAACCAGTAATGACCAGGCAGACACCAATCAGACCATCAGTATGGAAATTATTACATTTTTCATGAATAATGTTTAGAAATATTAGCAAACTTCATAGATATTCTAAATTATGGTGAATACACTGTGTCCACTCTTATGCAGATACCATATATTAATTTGACCCAGTTTCTCACAGCAGGAAAATAATCCTGCAGCAACAGGAAATGTGAATTATATAATCAGTGGCGATTTTAGCATGTAAATCTTGGTGGGGCAAATTCAACAAAAAAATGTTGATGCATGCCAGCAAAGCCACTACACAACACTAAACAATACATTAATTGCACTATAACGGTGACAAAAGGTTCCCGCAAACTGTTAGGACCTACATAAAGCTGCCCCAACAGCAGAGCTTTCTTTTCAGCACCATGGAGTGAATCCTTACCACCGCTACACCTGGCTATCAGTGGAGCCTTGTCTGGCAGCGAAACAGTTAATTCAGCCTCATTTACTGCCTTTTTAAAAAACAGCTGATATGGCTGACTTGCTTAAACAAATGTGGTTTCTACTGACTATTGAGATGTATAAACTATGACATAAGGGAATGATGAGCGGATAAGAGGCAATCTGTAATTTCGATTAAGACATTAAAGAGCGAGCTAAGACAGATGTAGTCAATATAATAATTAGTTCAGCACTTTTGAAATGTACAGTGACAGAACTCAGAACATGGGCCATTCTTACAGTATTCTCCCTGTACACCAAGTCAGAACCATAGGATAAATAAAGGGGGCATATAAGCAGACAATGAAAGCTCTTACAATATTCGAAGATGACATTTCTCTAAAACAGGCTACAGGCTACATGTGCACCACCAAGTCAGAACAGTAGGCTAAGTTAGGAAAGGGACCAAATTATTAGGTTGAGGCACATGGTCTACTAACTGCTTACTACTCAACATACACTTAGTATTACTTTCTTAGGTACAGTATACATATCTCCCTGGAATATTACATCATTTATGCAGCAGCATACAAAACATTTTTGGACCTACCTTGTTGTGCTGTGCTCACTTGAACAGGAAGGTGGCGCGGCGATTCTTCTTGTGGGCAAATTTTGTCATCAAAGTCTGGCATTCTCTGGATTTATAGTGCTTTCAAGACAACTGGGAACGCTGAAAAAAACAAGGTTGAATCATGACATCAGTGATCTTCGGGTCGGAGCTCTAGAAAGAGGCCAGAGTTCCCGACTTGGACCATTCAAAACTTATTTTCCCAGTTGTTCGTTTTTTTCAGAGTTCCCAGTTATCTTGAACTCACTGAAGTCTGATATTTCCCAGTTCCGAGTTTCCAGTTGTTTTGAATGCGGCAGAAGTCATGCTGGATTGACAGCATGGCCAATGTATTCAACCTTTTCTGGCCAATAGTGTTGCATGTGAATGTTTATCCTTTTAAACTTGGAAAAGAGACCCTTAAACCCAGACTTGGACCACACACCCTCTCTACTGAATAGCAGGTTAGTGATTGCTTTGCAACGCTTGCAGTTAGCCACTGATTCCTTCCAAACCACTCATTGTTGAATTTGTGATATCCAACTTGTTGTGTAATGTTTATGTCCAATGGCTGATGAGCACCGATATGTTTCATCTACAATTTCTCTTCATATGACAAGGATTGAAAAGGATTTGCCTGTAGATTGTCGACTGGATTCATGATGATGACTGCTTGTCTAGCTAGCTAGCTAAGATTTTGAAAGTATGATGTTGACATGATCAGTCCAATCAAAGCTACGGTAGATATAACGTGATTTGATGTCATTTTATCTGTGGCCAATGACCTTGAGCCTTCTTGGTTGGGCACCTCTAAAGTAAATCTATGGCAGCACCCAAGGGGCTTGAATTTTCGCGCTCTCCCCGTAGAATTTGCGGTGACGTAGTGTCCCCATGAGTGACAAAACACTGAACCAACCACGGCGCAACTAGAGAACATTACCAGCCCCTACGCTCTGTATTTTCCGCTGGCTGCCCCACCACCACAGAAATCACTGAGCTAGGCTGAAACACCTGCATTTTGGAGCTGCCTTACTCAAGAAAGAGACTATGTTTGTATGCAGCTTTATTAACTCAATGATTTTTTGTTTTTACATTGTTTGCAAACTGATATGTGACACGTATTAATGCCAAAATTTAGAAGCCTTTTGAAACCTCGAATACACTACAAGCTTGCATTTCCTGCTGTGCAGGAAAACATCTGCAACAACAGGATAATAAAATTAAGATACGGCATCTGTAGGTACAGTTGGATCAGTAATCCATAATATATCCTGTATACAGTGGGTGAAAAAGTATTTAGTCAGCCACCAATTGTGCAAGTTCTCCCACTTAAAAAGATGATAGAGGCCTGTAATTTTCATCATAGGTACACGTCAACTATGACAGACAAATTGAGAAGAAAAAAATCCAGAAAATCGCATTGTAGGATTTTTAATGAATTTATTTGCAAATTATGGTGGAAAATAAGTATTTGGTCACCTACAAACAAGCAAGATATCTGGCTCTCACAGACCTGTAACTTCTTCTTTAAGAGGCTCCTCTGTCCTCCACTCGTTACCTGTATTAATGGCACCTGTTTGAACTTGTTATCAGTATAAAAGACACCTGTCCACAACCTCAAACAGTCACACTCCAAACTCCACTATGGCCAAGACCAAAGAGCTGTCAAAGGACACCAGAAACAAAAGTGTAGACCTGCACCAGGCTGGGAAGACTGAATCTGCAATAGGTAAGCAGCTTGGTTTGAAGAAATCAACTGTATGAGCAATTATTAGGAAATGGAAGACATACAAGACCACTGATAATCTCCCTCGATCTGGGGCTCCACGCAAGATCTCACCCCGTGGGGTCAAAATGATCACAAGAACGGTGAGCAAAAATCCCAGAACCACACGGGGGGACCTAGTGAATGACCTGCAGAGAGCTGGGACCAAAGTAACAAAGCCTACCATCAGTAACACACTACGCCGCAAGGGACACAAATCCTGCAGTGCCAGACGTGTCCCCCTGCTTAAGCCAGCATGTCCAGGCCCGTCTGAAGTTTGCTAGAGTGCATTTGGATGATCCAGAAGAGGATTGGGAGAATGTCATATGGTCAGATAAAACCAAAATATAACTTTTTGGTAAAAACTCAACTCGTCGTGTTTGGAGGACAAAGAATGCTGAGTTGCATCCAAAGAACACCATACCTACTGTGAAGCATGGGGGTGGAAACATCATGCTTTGGGGCTGTTTTTCTGCAAAGGGACCAGGACGACTGATCCGTGTAAAGGAAAGAATGAATGGGGCCATGTATCATGAGATTTTGAGTGAAAACCTCCTTCCATCAGCAAGGGCATTGAACATGAAACGTGGCTTGGTCTTTCAGCATGACAATGATCCCAAACACACCGCCCGGGCAACGAAGGAGTGGCTTCGTAAGAAACATTTCAAGGTCCTGGAGTGGCCTAGCCAGTCTCCAGATCTCAACCCCATAGAAAATCTTTGGAGGGAGTTGAAAGTCCGTGTTGCCCAGCGACAGCCCCAAAACATCACTGCTCTAGAGGAGATCTGCATGGGGGAATGGGCCAAAATACCAGCAACAGTGTGTGAAAACCTTGTGAAGACTTACAGAAAACGTTTGACCTGTGTCATTTCCAACAAAGGGTATACAACAAAGTATTGAGAAACTTTTGTTATTGACCAAATACTTATTTTCCACCATAATTTGCTAATAAATTCATAAAAAATCCTACAATGTGATTTTCTGAATTTTTTTTCTCATTTTGTCTGTCATAGTTGACGTGTACCTATGATGAAAATTACAGGCCTCTCTCATCTTTTTAAGTGGGAGAACTTACACAATTGGTGGCTGACTAAATACTTTTTTCCCCACTGTATGTACAGTATCTGAATGGTGCCTGGAGGTCCCTTTAATAGTGCTAAAACATCAGGAGAGCAGCACAGGAATAGTAGTACAGTGCCCTTGACCGTATATTGTAAGCATTACTGTGCAAACCCTCTGGTGACCTGGAAACTTCCTACAGATCTTAATTTGACCTATATATTGTCACAGCTAAATAATCCTGCAGCAACAGGATTTGAAAGTTTAGTACATAATGTTGTTTGATCGGCAGATAGACTATTAGCTGGCCAAAAGTAGGCTACATGAAAAGTGCAATACTGTTAATATAAACCGTGTGTTAGTGTGGGTTTTCAGTGAATTTACTGTACGTAAATCACTAAATTAATCTGCATTTCCTGCGGTGCAGGAAAATTCTCAGCAACAAAAGAGTGATCAAATTAAGATCCTAAATCTGTAGTGAGAGTAAACTTTGGGTCTTTGTCTTAGGTCACTACTTAGGTCACTACTGTATTAATCAATCAAATGTATTTATAAAGCCCTTTTTACATCAGCAGTTGTCACTAAGTGCTTATACAGAAACCCAGCCTAAATCCCCAGAGAGCAAGCAATGCAGATGTAGAAGCACGGTGGCTAGAAACTCCCAGGAAAGGCTGGAACCTAGGAAGAAACCTAGATAAAATAGATGAGTCTATTTTTTATTTGTGTTGTTGTTGTGTGTAGTCCTTTAAGTTAAAGTCTGTATCAAGTGTATAAGCTTACCACATCCCCCCCTCTCTTAACCCACACGTGCGTCACCAAAGTGCCGGTCTCCATGAGATGAGAAGCATGACTGAGACGTGCTTTGTGTGACTCACCTCAAAAGAATAAATCAGGCTGTCTTCTTTTCAATGTCATTTCAACACCATAGAAAAAGAAGCCCTTAAGAGCGGAGATGCTCTCCCACACACAGCTAGTCTTGTGTGGTAACTGACAAAACACAGGGACCTGAGGAATAGGAGGTTTCTTCTCTGTCTCCCAGCAGTATCTAGGCAACCTCCTCACAAGCAATCAATTTGAGATCAAAGGACAGTTCAAGCTGTCACTCCACTGTGCATCGACATAGTTCCGTTATGTTGTCACATCACCCACTGCTTCCTTCACAGTGGATCACCTATTAATTAGTGTGCTTCTCCTCTGGCTTCCCTAGATGGAAGGCTGCTCTGACCCCGCATCTCCTTCTGAGGGATATTAGCCATGGCAACAGTCTGAGTCTACGCTCTACATCCAGCTGAACCTCCAGTTTAACCCAAAGTAGTCTTCTCACATTATTCATTAGGCTAGCAAAAAGGGAAAGATGAGTGTTGTGGAACTTATCATTGATTCGCCATTGTTTTGGGGGGGGGGGATTTCTGTTGTGGCACAAGGCTCAAAGGGGCATCGTTAGTACAGTAGCCTATAGTGCATCTCGTTATTGTCTCTTTAAGGGCTGAGTGGAGGACCCAGGGCACACAGAAGATGGCGGCTGGCTGCAGGTTCAGAGCTATGCCCCGGTTTAACCTAGTGACATGTCAGCACTGTATGCCTGCCTGCCTGCAGTACAGTATAACACACGCTGCAGTGAAGTGTTGGTGGTGGTGGTGGTAGTGGGCCCATCACATCCCTTTGTTATGTCTACAGTACAGAGACAGGGTGACAGTATGGGCCATGATGACCTCTGTGAATGATATGTGTGACAAAACAATGTTTGTATTCATGGATGATATGGTTTATGTATATATATTTAGCAAAGAATTACAGAAAATGAGTGACTGGCTCTGCAAAAAAAATTGTTACATGTATTGAAAATGGAAGCTGGTTAGGTCATTGTAAATTCCCAGGCCATTTGCTGTTAAACTTTTTATATGTCACCAATGCTAAAAAATATAAACAATAGATTGATTTCAGAGAGGTCTATATTGGAATGGAATGTAGGTAGCGAAACTTGGAATGTTGTGTTGCCAGGAGTGCCCTCACCCTCCCACACTGCAGGATGCTAGCCTGTTCCCTGTGGAGGCAGAGGCAGCAGTGTCTATAGATAAACCCACTCCAGGCAGCAGAGAGGATGAGCGAGTGGTAGAGCATAACAAAAGCTAGAGGGGGCTGTGTAGGCAGGTGCTCCTGAGAGGGTTGGAAAGGATCAACACCCTATTGGATCCCAAAATTTGAAAGTGGGTTTAATTTAAACTTTTGCTGTATGCTGAAAGCTATTTTTCTATAGAGAAGCTGAAGGGAGGTTGGTTGGTTGGTTGGGATATGCCATAGATGGATTTAGAGACATATAAGGTTTCCTCTTGCAAAGATAGGTTAAAAGGATGAATGATGAGTCAAAGCTGAACTAATTTCTCAAAAAACGTGGTAGGGTTTAATCAATTCTTCACTGAGAAAGGGGTTTCCAGACTTAGCCTAGGTTCTTGGGTGTGCTATAACATGTTTAGCCTATACAACTGAGTGTTCTAAATAAGTTCCTCTATCACATATTATGGCGAGACTTTGCCTTGTTATCACTTTATGAAAACACTACAAGCTGACCTAGGTATTATAGAAAAGGGAAGTGCATCTCAGTTGCTAACGGTGGTGAGAAAATAATCTGCCTTTACCCTATGGAAACTGGAAGTACTCAACATAACCACACTCTGCTGGAACCTAAATGTCATTCAAACATGTGTACTGTCCAGGAGAAGCTCCAAATAAGTCATCTCATTAAGATAAACCCAATCTCAGCTGCAGTAGTTTGAATGAGACATGACAGCCTGTTGATTGATGTTAATAAGGTGTTGACAGACAGGAACGTTGAATTGTTAATGAGGAAAGAAATAGGTTATCAGAAAGCTGGAATGAACAGGGAAATGATATCCTCATATGCAGACCTATTCTTGGCAGCACCTTCCATGTTAAACCTGGCAGTGTGGATGTGAATGTATCATCTCCAGAGTAGATGTACCATCTAATGGAGACAGTATCAGACCAATGGTATGTCCTGATCAGATGTAGTGGATTTCAATCATCTTTCATCTATTCAAACATCAAATGATTTTAGGATCTGGTTGATAGTGATCGTGTATATCAGAAAGAAAATAGTCTCTGCATTTGTCCACCCTGAGTTGAGATATAAAAAACCATTCTACAATAGCTATATGCATGCTGAACACTAGAGAGAGAGATTGCCATTGGTAACAAGTCTCTGGCCACATCTCCATATTTTCTGCATTGCATTCATGATATAACCTGCTCACATCAGAAGGTTATGCTACATGTGAACATGTGATGCCTGGAGGATCATTAGGATGCTTGGGTTAAAACATCTCCTGCCACTGTATTCTGCTAAAGAAGAAATAACATTGACATTTTAGTCATTTAGCGGACGCTCATATCCTGAGCGACCTACCGGAGCAATTAGGGTTAAGTGTCTTGCTCAAGGGCACAAATAAAGAAGATTATACATTTGCAGTGTCGTATCGGGTGAATGGTGGCAATTATTGCTGTCAACAAAGAGTCCGCTTAGGCTGCACCGTGTTTTAGAGGCTTTTATTAATATCACACGGTTACAGCATAAGTGACAGATGTCATGACATCCGGAGAGCGACGCCTCAGAATGGCCGCTCTGCCCTTTCATCGTTTAACCCCTACTTATAAACAATGCAAAAAGATGGGCTCCCTCTTCTGGCCAATCACCAGTCTCCCCTGTCCACAACACACTTCCTGTCTGTTGTATGTGGCGTTACACTAAAACATTCCCTCTTGATACTAAAATTAACGTCCTCTCTGGTTCCACTTAAAACATTAACAACGTCATAATCTCAATACACGACAGCAGTTTATTATTTTTTAAGGGAAAAATGTGACATACGGAGAGAAAAGAGAGAGAGAGAAAGAGAGAGAGGGGAGGAGAAAAGCTAGGGAAAGAGACGTTAAGTCAGAGATAACAGCAAAGCAGCTGTCATAACACAATGTTGAAGAGTATGTGAAAAATATGGCTAGGTTGTAGATTCGAAAGACCATTAAAATAGGGGAAAACTTAGGTGCTGGTATTAGGCCGGTAGTAACCACTACAGAATGTCTGTCCAGAACAATGAGGAGTCAGAATGTCCAGGTAAGTGGGTTTAATTGACAGAAAGGATCCACAAACACATGCACACACACACACACACACACACACACACACACACACACACACACACACACACACACACACACACACACACATACACACGGCTGACACCACTGACATCAATGAATAACTTTAGATAGTGGTTCTACAAGGGTAGAAGAGAAAGGACAAATTATAGTACACAATAACATGTAAAAGGGGTAAGGATATACACAGATAACTGAATGATAATGCAGCATATAAGAATATGAATGACAATAGCAGGATACATCATACAGATCCAATATGCTCACATAGACTGTAAAGTATAATGTGGCCCGAGAGTACACGTGACCACCGCATGGTGAGAAAACTGGGTCACTAAACCAAGTAATGGTGGACAGAGCGAGAGCGCTCACCAAACCCACTCAACATGCTACACATGGCTAATAAGCTACTGCAGACTGTACTGTACAACACAGACTCTGCACAGAATGTAACTACTATAACAAAGCTATGACTATTATACTTATAGGCATAACGTAGCTGAAATACATTGTGTGCATGACTCAGGGAAAGGTAGCTAGTGAGTCTGGCTAACTGGCTACTTAGCTAGCAATGACGATACACATATTTATCTTACAAAGTTCTATACAAACATCCACATAAACTTTATCCTCCCGACAGAGTATAATATACATAATGCATATACAGTTGAAGTCGGAAGTTTACATACACCTTAGCCAAATACATTTAAACTCAGTTTTTCACAATTCCTGACATTTAATCCTAGTAAAAATTCCCTGTCTTAGATCAGTTAGGATCACCACTTTATTTTGAGAATGTGAAATGTCAGAATTATAGTAGAGAGATTGATTTATTTTAGCTTTTATTTCTTTCATCACATTCCCAGTGGGTCAGAAGTTTACATACACTCAATTAGTATTTGGTAGCATTGCCTTTAAATTGTTTAACTTGGGTCAAACGTTTCGGGTAGCCTTCCACAAGCTTCCCACAATAAGTTGGGTGAATTTTGGCCCATTCTTCCTGACAGAGCTGGTGCATAGAGACATACCATAACTGACTGTGTGGACGTTTATTTTACAGTTTGAACGTTACAGAGAGGTGAAGACACTGGGTGTAAAGACATCCAGATGTGTGAAAGCTACCATAGGGAACCTGTAGCACGCTGTGGTCTCTCTCTGAATGGGTGGAAACAGGATTCTTACGGATGTCTCTGAATCAGTAACAGGTTATTGCATATCATCCTGTTTTATTACGCACAAAGCCTGGCCAACAAATCAATTGTATCACTTGCTGACCAACTACAAAGGGACATTGCTGTTTCGTTCTCCAATCAATAGTGAACAGTCAACATCAATAGTAGCTACCTACTGAGCTCTGTTTAGACCGGAGGGAGTCATGTTTAAAGGCGAAAAACACACTGGTCGTGACAAGTTTGTTCCATGGTAGTTGATCTGATCACAAGTGAAGGCCCACAATGACTCATGTTCAACCATAAACAGCCAGACCACAGACAGATGCTGATGGAGCAGCCAGTGCAGTAACAGTTTCTGGTGGAGCCATGCCAAAGGGCCTGTCACGATAAAGCCCTAAACCAGAGTTCATCTGGGGACCTTCAAGTTGTATAATACCTTTCCAATCGAGGATGATAGCAGGGCCAATTGCCACTGTTCACTGCAATGTAAATGCACGCACACACACACACATACACACACACACAAAGTACACACAAAGTACACACCCATTGTTTTATTGATGTTCAGCATCCAATGCAGAGATGAACTTGATGTGACACCTGACCTTTTCTTTGTACTACAACGTGTGTGGTTGACTCTGTGAAACTATTCCCTTTTCATATCCTCCTTTCCTGTGAACACACTGAGATGACATGACCCCTGCTTAGCCGCTGTGACCGTTCAGTTCCCCACCTCAGCAAAGAACAGAACATTGCTCCCAATGATCTATCATATCTTTATTTCTTCTCATTTAGGATGCATCTAATTTTGCTCTTCTGACACATTTTATTTTATTTTATCCAGTAGCCCAAAGTGAATGTTTGTTTGTTTCTGTTCTGTGTACATACCCCATTCCCACAATAATATTTCTGTTGAGCTTCCTCAGCCTCTTCCTGTTTCCCTCCCATCAACAGAGGCCTGTATTATACATCATGGGAGGAGAGGAACATGGGGCAATTACACATTAGAACATAGTGGGGAGGGCCTGGCAGGCTGAAGGGCAGGAGGTCACATCAGGGTACGGCCAAGTTGTTTATAGCAGGGAAACAGAGTGAGGCCGCTCTAACACCAAATGTCAAACATGATATTAGCAGCTCGTTGAGCTGTCAGAGGCCCTAATGAGCCACCAGGTTGCTGTCTCCTTCTCGCAGCCCTGTACACACACAACAGCCTGGCCTGGCCACACCTCACCCAGATCACAGGCTGGAGCATGGAGCACTTGCTGCTCAATCATTCCAGTTGCTGAATAATACAAAGCAAACAGTGACCTACTTTTTCAAGCAGGGAACATGAGAGAGAGAAAACACGGAGCGGAGTCTGGGGCAAGGAGCTGGATTGAGGAAGTGGAGAGAGGACCTAGAGGGAGAGGGCGGGTTTGCTGTGTTGGCGCTGACAGGCTGGTTCAGTAGAGGGTGTGAAAGGCTTAGTATACACCCTCTGTCTAAATTGAGCCCACCAGACGGGGTCTACACCAGGAGCTCCCCTGAGAAGTGTGACTCCGGTCCAGAAGGCTGTTGTGACCAAGCCACAGCTTGTTGGCTTCTGTAATGTGATTAAACACACAGGCACAAGAATAACACAACTAGCCCCTAGCCTGGAAGCCTCCAGGCACAAGGAATGCAGTTCATAGAAAGAGGGCCTCACACGTCACATCATCAATCTGGTCAATGTAGGCCAACGCCTTCTGATCCTACTCTTTCGCAGAATGTTCTATCTATTTTCCCTTTTGTTTTTGTTTCATTTGAGCCCTGTTTTGTGGTCTCCAGTTGTCTTCTATTTTCCACTTGTTGCCAGGGTGTACACTGTGACGTGAAATGACAAGCAGATGCATGTCAAAGTGTTCCAACAAAAATATATGGTAACTAAACCAAACAGACACACACACACACACACACACACACACACACATCATGCACGCTCTCTCACACACACAAACTCATACATAAGTTTGGAAAAGTAATCTCATAACCAAATATGGCATGGTTGTTGTTAAACAACAAACAGATTTGAGGAAGGATATAACAAGCAAATCAAGAGCTCATGACTGGAGCTATTTAGAAATCTTGAGTATTTATTGCCGAGTGGTATGAATCAAGGTTTTACTCATACATCACTGTAAAGCCCATGATTTATTTTTCCACACTTGATCTTCATTTTATGCTCTCTCCCACTCAGTATGACTTAAGTGGCTTTTGGAAATTAGACATGAAAAATGCACATTTAGCATAACTAAATGTAGGGCAGGCCATGTCCCTGCTGTTGTGATCCCTGTTCAGAGGTCTCACTCGGTATAGAAATACAGTAAATGTACACACTGAATGTGGAGTGAGTGAACTGTGAAAGGCCACTGTGCCATCGGTCAAATCCCCCTGCTACTGTCCTCATAGTAAAGGGAAACCCGAGTAGGCCTATCCCTAACCTCCTCAAATGCAATACTATGTCAGGGTCAGGAGTTTTTCCTGTTCTTGACTCATGTCACATTCGAGAGATTCTGTAACTGGTACAATAAGTAGGCTAAAAATCATTTGATCCTGTACAAATCATTTGATCACAAAAAGGTACATACTGTACAAATGTATGTTCTGACCTGACGAAGAACAGTCCTCAGACATCTTCCCAGGTGGTATTACAAATGTTACAGTTTGCCAGCTTTTTTGTCTTCTTCAAATCATTTTCTCCATTCACAAAGATGTAAGACACATCAGACTATAGTCTGGAGATGATCCTCTGAACTCACTAACTAAGGGACCAGCTGCTGAATAAGATGACCACCGGACTAGGTCTGAACCATTGAGGAATAGGGCCTAGTGTGTCACTGAGGGAAACACAAGTCAAGGAAATAGGGTGTGTGGTGGGAGCTCAGGGGCTATCTGGGGCTAAGTGGGGCAGACTGTGAATATCATTCAAATACACTCAGAGTGGAATGCTCCCCAATGATGAAAGGGGGGCATGAGTGAAAAAGTTTGGGAACCACTGACCTAACGCACTGTAACGTTAATTAACATAATTGCAAAGATTGAAGCAAAGTGCATGGTACAAAGCACAAGTTCTAAGAAGTCCACTCAACACTGTGCACACCTGCTGTTCAGTGCTGTTCATTCACGTCCCTGGTGGCAAACACATTGATCCTGATACATTGCCATATGTAATCTCATTATGGGATTTTATAATGCACCCACCGTGAATATTGCAAGGTTCTCTGATAAGGCTATTGAGAGGGTAACATTATTCAATGGCACCTGGTTGTTTACAGTTAGGCACAGCCAGGTGTGGTCTAAACTCTCCTGCTATAAAAGGTGCAGTGATATTATATGGCTTTACTGAGATAAGGGTGGGTAGCCCTGGAGACATGATGGAGTGCGACCATGTAACCCTGGAGTGAACAAGTCAACTGAGGAAAAATAGGACATATTCTGTGTGGGAAAAGCCTCTACCTTCTCCATGCAGTGTTCTGAATCAGTTCATGGCGGGCATTGATTCTACACTGAACAAAAATATAAATGCAACATGTAACAACTTTGAAGATTTTACTGAGTTACAGTTCATAGAAGGAAATCATTCAATTGAAATAAATAAATTAGGTGCTAATCTATGGATTTCACATGACTGGGAATACAGATATGCATCTGTTGGTCACAGATTCCTTTTAAAAAAAAGAAGGCAGGCGGCGTGGATCAGAAAACCAGTCAGTATCTGGTGTGACCACCATTTGCCTCATGCAGCGCGACACATCTCCTTCGCATAGAGTTGATCAGGCTGTTGATTGTGGCCTGTGGAATGTTGTCCCACTCCTCTTCAATGGCTGTGCGAAGTTGCTGGCAGGAACTGGAACACGCTGTCGTACACGTCGATCCAGAGCATCCCAAACATACTCAATGGGTGACATGTCTGGTGAGTATGCAGGCCATGGAAGAACTGGGACATTTTCAGCTTCTAGGAATTGTGTACAGACCATTGAGACATGGGGCTGTGCATTATCATGCTGAAACGAGGTGATGGTGGCAGATGAATGACACGACAATGGGCCTCAAGATCTCGTCACGGTATCTCTGTGCATTTAAATTGCCATCGATAAAATGCAATTGTGTTGGTTGTCCGTAGCTTATGCCTGCACATACCATAACCCCACTGCCACCATGGGGCACTCTGTTTACAATGTTGACATCAGCAAACCACTTGCCCACACAACGCCATATACACTATCTACCATCTGCCCGGTACAGTTAAAACCGGGATTTATCCGTGAAGAGCACACTTATCCAGCGTGCCAGTGGACATAGAAGGTGAGCATTTGCCTACTGAAGTCGGTTACGACGCTGAACTGCAGTCAGGTCAAGACCCTGGTGAGGACGACCAGCACGCAGATGAGCTTCCCTGAGACGGTTTCTGACAGTTTGTGCAGAAATTGTTTGGTTGTGCAAACCCACAGTTTCATCAGCTGTCCGGGTGGCTGGTCTCAGATGATCCCGCAGGTGAAGAAGCCGGATGTGGAGGTCCTGGGCTGGCGTGGTTACAAGTGGTCTGTGGTTGTCAGGCCGTTCGGACCTCCTGCCAAATTCTCTAAAACGACATTGGAGGCGGCTTATGTTAGAGAAATTAACATTAAAATATCTGGCAACAGTTCTGGTGGACATTCCTGCAGTCAGCATGCCAATTGCCCGCTCCCTCAAAACTTGAGATATCTGTGGCATTGTGTTGTGTGACAAAACTGCACATTTTAGAGTGGCCTTTTATTGTCCCCAGCACAAGGTGCACCTGTGTAATGATCATGCTGTTTAATCAGCTTCTTGATATACCACACCTGTCAGGTGGATGGATCTTGGCAAAGGGGAAATGCTCACTAAAAGGGATGTAAACAAATTTGTGATTTTTTTTTGAGAGAAATAAGCTTTTTGTGCATATGGAAAATTTCGGGGAACTTTTATTTCAGAGTTTATATTTTTCTTCAGTATATTTGCTATCTGGCAGATTGTTATCAATATAATTCACCAACCAGCTAGAGTGTAGAACAACTGTTTTTCCAGCTCCACCTCATCTACAGTGTGAAACATGGGAGACTAAGAGTGCTACCTTGGCGTTAGCTCCAAGAGGCTGTTGCAGTGTATAATAGGTCTTACTGTTTCCTTGGGAACAGTAGACAGGCTTTCCATCTGTAAGGCCTGTCAGGAGCAGAGTGGTGGGGGAATAAAACTGATGACCAATTAGAACACTGGAGGACTGGTGGCTTTATGCCTCTCAGACGCCCTGCACAAATTACCCAGCAGAGCCTTTTCAATCACTTCACTGAAGAATGCAATTAAAACACATGTAGAGAATTAGACAGGAAATATTAACCATTGGAGCTTTTGACAGCTTTTATCATGCATAAGCGTATCCAAATATTTCAGTAACACTTTCTTTGAACCACCTGTGCATAATCATTGCTTTAGTGTATTCTATCACCTCATGCATACTTGCCATAATAATTCACTGCAACTCATGGCTCCTTGAACCAGCCTATATGAAGGGGATGCAACAACTGCCGTACATTTACCCACAGGTTGAGTTGAACATTACAAAACTCGCTATGAGCATACGTAACAGTTTCGTCCGGGTTAGGGGAGGGTTTGGCCGGGTGGGATTTAGAAGTAGGCAGTCATTGTAAATAAGAATTTGTTCTTAACTGACTTGCCTAGTTAAAAATGCATTTGGGTTGCATTGCATTGTCTGTGGTGTTACAATCGCGCAAGAGGTTGTGTTTTCTCTAGCAGGAGCTAAGCTTGGCTTCTTATATGATGTTGAGTAAAGCTTAAACCATGTATTTAGATTGTAGGTAGGTATTGTAGTCAGGTATTATAGGTAGTTTACTTAGGTAGTTATTGTAGGTTATTGTAGGTAATTATTGTAGGTAAGTATTGTATTCGGCGGACCCCGGCGAAGCACGAGTGCTAGCTAACCCACTACTTGGACCAACAAAGCTAGCTAGCTAGCGGGTAGCTACTGGTAACTTTTAGCAACTGTGGTTAGTTGTTTCCAATGTTATTTCACGCTTAAGAGTACCTGTAATTGAGCCAGCTAGCTACCTACCATTCAGCTGTTTTTCTAACCTCATTATCCGAGGCATTAACGTTAGGTGGTTGGTAGCTGCTGTACTTAATTACAGCTACTGATTGCAGTCTGCCACCCAGTTAGCTGGCGTTGGGTAAGTTTGGCTTTATACATAGCTTGGGCTTTGTCGAGTAAGGCTTAAACTATGTATTTAGATTGTAGTTAGGTATTATAGGTAGGCATCGTGGGCTGTATATTATTAGGTATTATAGGTAGGCATCGTGGGCTGTTGTGGGTAGCTGTTGTATGTAGTTATTGTAGGTTACTTTTGTATTCGGCGGTGCCGGGTGTAGCACGAAGCTAGCTAGCTAACTCACCTCCTGGACTAGCTGGCTAGTAGCTATTAGCAACGGTAGCAACTAAATACAATATCCTTTTAGCCAGCTACATTCGTTCGCAGCGACGCCGTTTTTCAAACAAAGTCAACACAGCAGCCATTGCTAGCTAGCCAACACTACCAGCTGGCTGTACTGTGGTAGCTAAATACAATATCTTTGTGCTAGCTAGCCAACGTTTAATCATTGCTGCGTTATGAAAGTACTAGACACGGACACGAATTATCTGTTTAGTGTGTTAACACACTATTGGTAGTTTGTTGTAACCAAGTATTGGTGCTAAACTGTGTGTTATTGGATGCTAGCATGCTAGTTAGCTATGGTGTCATAGTTAGCTAGCTGAATAAAGTAAGTTGAGTCTAGTCCTTGAAACATTGAACCGCTGTAGTTTACAACAATTCTAATTTCTAAAGTGGAAGTTGGGAGAGTTTTATTCGGGTGGTTCAGTGAAACAATTATAGTTTCTGAGGTGGAAGTTGGGAGAGTTAAATTTTTTTGGTGAGGGAGGCCTTGCTCTCTCCTTTCCCAGATGTTTAGTTCATTTCATTCCGATCTCCTCTGCATTATTGTAGCCATCTGCTACAGCCTGTCAACTATGCCTCTGCCTATCCCTGTTCTCTCCTCTCCGCACAGGCTACACAAACGCCTCACACCGCGTGGCTGCTGCCTCTCTAACCTGGTGGTCCCTGCACGCACCACACACCTGGAGTTCCAGGTCTCAGGCAGCCTCTGGAACTGCCGTTCTGCTGCCAACAAGGCTGACTTCATCCCAGCCTATGCTACCCTCCAGTCCCTCGACTTCCTGGCGCTGACGGAAACATGGATTACCACTGAAAACACTGCTACTCCTACTGCTCTCTCCTCGTCTGACCATGTGTTCTCGCATACCCCGAGAGCATCTGGTCAGAGGGGTGGTGGCACAGGAATCCTCATCTCTCCCAAGTGGTCATTCTCAATTTTTCCCCTAACCCATCTGTCTATCTCCTCATTTGAATTCCACGCTGTCACAGTCACTAGCCCATTTAAGCTTAATATCCTTGTCATCTATCGCCCTCCAGGTTCCCTTGGAGAGTTCATCAATGAGCTTGACGCCTTGATAAGTTCCTTTCCTGAGGATGGCTCACCCTTCACAGTTTTGGGGGATTTCAACCTCCCTACGTCTACATTTGACTCATTTCTCTCTGCCTCCTTCTTTCCACTCCTCTCCTCTTTTGACCTCACCCTCTCACCGTCCCCCCTACTCACAAGGCAGGCAATACGCTTGACTTCATCTTTACTAGATGTTGCTCTTCTACTAATCTCACTGCAACTCCCCTCCATGTCTCCGACCACTACTTTGTATCCTTTTCTCTCTCGCTCTCCTCCAACACTACTCACTCTGCCCCTACACAGATGGTAACGCGCCGCCGCAACCTTCGCTCTCTCTCTCCCACTACTCTCTCCTCTTCCATCCTATCATCTCTTCCCTCTGCTCAATCCTTCTCCATCCAATCTCCTGATTCTGCCTCCTCAACCCTCCTCTCCTCCCTTTCTGCATCCTTTGACTCCCTGTGTCCCCTATCCTCCCGGCCGGCTCGGTCCTCCCCTCCAGCTCCGTGGCTTGACGACTCATTGCGAGCTCACAGAACAGAGCTCCGGCAGCTGAGCGGAAATGGAAGAAAACTAAACTCCCTGCCGACCTGGCATCTTTTCACTCCCTCCTCTCTACATTTTCTTCATCTGTTTCTGCTGCTAAGGCCACTTTCTACCACTCTAAATTCCAAGCATCTGCCTCTAACCCTAGGAAGCTCTTTGCCACATTCTCCTCACTGCTGAATCCTCCCCCCCACCCCCCCTCCTCCCTCTCTGTGGATGACTTCGTCAACCACTTTGAAAAGAAGGTTGACGACATCCGATCCTCGTTTGTTAAGTCTAATGACACTGCTGGTCCTGCTCACACTGCCCTACCCTATGCTTTGACTTCTTTCTCCCCTCTCTCTCCAGATAAAAACTTGCGACTAGTGACTGCAGGCCGCCCAACAACCTGCCCGCTTGACCCCATCCCCTCCTCTCTTCTCCAGACCATCTCCGGTGACCTTCTCCCCTACCTCACCTCGCTGATCAATTCATCCTTGACCGCTGGCTATGTCCCTTCCGTCTTCAAGAGAGCGAGAGTTGCACCCCTTCTCAAAAAACCAACACTCGATCCCACTGATGTCAACAACTACAGACCAGTATCCCTTCTTTCTTTTCTTTCCAAAACTATTGAGCGTGCCGTCTTTAGCCAACTCTCTTGCTATCTCTCTCAGAATGACCTTCTTGATCCAAACCAGTCAGGTTTCAGGACTGGTCATTCAACTGAGACTGCTCTTCTCTGTGTCACGGAGGCTCTCCGCACTGCTAAAGCTAACTCTCTCTCCTCTGCTCTTGTCCTTCTAGACCTGTCTGCTGCCTTTGATACTGTGAACCATCAGATCCTCCTCTCCACCCTCTCCGAGCTGGGCATCTCCGGCGCGGCTCACTCCTGGATTGCGTCCTACCTGACCGGTCGCTCCTACCAAGTGGCGTGGCGAGAAGCTGTCTCCGCACCACGTGCTCTCACCACTGGTGTCCCCCAGGGCTCAGTTCTAGGCCCTCTCCTTTTCTCCCTATTCACCAAGTCACTTGGCTCTGTGATATCCTCACATGGCCTCTCCTATCATTGCTACGCTGACGATACACAACTAATCTTCTCCTTTCCCCCTTCTGATAACCAGGTGGTGAATCGCATCTCTGCATGTCTGGCAGACATATCAGTATGGATGACGGATCACCACCTCAAGCTGAACCCTGGCAAGACGGAGCTGCTCTTCCTCCCGGGGAAGGACTGCCCGTTCCATGATCTCGCCATCACGGTTGACAACTCCGTTGTGTCCTCCTCCCAGAGTGCGAAGAGCCTTGGCGTGACCCTGGACAACACCCTGTCGTTCTCCGCTAACATCAAGGCGGTGACCCGATCCTGCAGGTTCATGCTCTACAACATTCGGAGAGTACGACCCTGCCTTACACAGGAAGCAGCACAGGTCCTAATCCAGGCACTTGTCATCTCCCGTCTGGATTACTGCAACTCGCTGTTGGCTGGGCTCCCTGCCTGTGCCATTAAACCCCTACAACTCATCCAGAATGCCGCAGCCCGTCTGGTGTTCAACCTTCCCAAGTTCTCTCACGTCACCCCCCTCCTCTGCACACTCCACTGGCTTCCAGTTGAAGCTCGCATCCGTTACAAGACCATGGTGCTTGCCTATGGAGCAGTGAGGGGAACGGCACCTCCGTACCTTCAGGCTCTGATCAGTCCCTACACCCAAACGAGGGCATTGCGTTCATCCACCTCTGGCCTGCTGGCTCCCTTCCTCTGCGGAAGCATAGTTCCCGCTCAGCCCAGTCAAAACTGTTCGCTGCTCTGGCACCCCAATGGTGGAACAAGCTCCCTCACGACGCCAGGACAGCGGAGTCACTCACCACCTTCCGGAGACATTTGAAACCCCACCTCTTTAAGGAATACCTGGGATAGGATAAAGTAATCCTTCTACCCCCCAAAAAAAATTTAATAATTGGAAAGTGGTTATCCCACTGGCTATAGGGCGAATGCACCAATTTGTAAGTCGCTCTGGATAAGAGCGTCTGCTAAATGATGTAAATGTGCCCTTGAGCAAGGCACTTAACCCTAATTGCTCCTGTAAGTCTCTCCTACTGCTCTTTTTGTGTTGTGTGTCTTTATGTCGTTCTAACCAGAAACAATTACAGCTAATGAGATCTGGCATCCCCTTCCACCAAACAGTCAGTCTTTCATTGAGTCATTAGAAAAAGCATCCACAAATATCCAACTGTATTTTGGTCAGGTTCTTGATTTGAAGTGAAATACATTCGATGGATCAGGATGCATGGGCAAATTACTCAACATTACTGACAATACAAAAACTGACTAGCAGGAACCTCTTGTTAACTTTGGCATAACGTGTCTCTACCCGCATGGTGAGACATTGCTGTCCTCAGTGCACCAACACAGGCTTTCACCCACATGCACCTTGCACCTGCAGCAACTGTCAGGAGTAATTTACTCTGTCAAAACGCCACCTCCTAACCTTGGTATGCACTGTACTGTTCTGATGGTACAGATGCCAGCCTGTTCTTGTGCATGGGCAAATACACTGAGTGTACAAAATATGAAGGACACCTGCTCTTTCCATGACATAGACTGACCAGGTGAATCCAGGTAAAAGCATGATCTCTTTTTGAAGTCACTTGTTAAATCTGTGTAAATGAAGAGGAGGACAATTGAGACATGCATTGTGTATATGTGCCATTCAGAGGGTGAATGGGCAAGACAAAAGTTTTAAGTGTCTTTGAATGCGGTATGGTAGTAGGTGCCAGGTGCACTGGATTGTGTCAAGAACTGCAACTCTGCTGGGTTCTTCACACTCTACAGTTTGCCGTGTGTATCAAGAATGGTCCACCACACAAAGGACATCTAGCCAACTTGACACAACTGTGGAAAGCATTGGTATCAACATGGGCCAGCATCCCTGTGGAACACATTCAAAGCCTTGTAGAGTCCATGCCCTGACGAATTGAGGCTGTTCTGAGGGCAAAAGGGGGGTTGCAAATCAATATTAGGAAGGTGTTTTGTACACTCAGTGTATCTGTGAATGGGCCAAGACATGGGGTGCTGCTGGTTAGTGGTCAGTTTTGATGTTATGAAAGGGATGTTGTTGGCCACAGGGGACCATGTGTCCCCTCCCTCCGACATTCCTCTTTGGCTGTTGCCTGTAGTTCTCATGCCGTGCCTAGAGGAGTGGACACAGAACCTATGCTTCTGCCCGACCCAGAGATGTAAGCTCCAGGCCTTTCTGCAGTATACACACACTGAGGGCTTGGTGTGCGTGTGTGTGTGTGTGTGTATGTGGTGGTGAGACATGTGTAAGGAGCTAACATGACTGAGAGTAGTGAGAAACTAAATGGTGGGGAATAGCAGGGATTAAGGCATTCTAAACCACTTCCTCACCCATGACACGGTTCTTTCTCTCTAAAAGAAAACTAATATTTTAAAAGAGCTTTGTGTGACATAGTGCTATAATTCAAATTACTCAAAACAAACGGAGTAGTGATACTTTGAATTGACATGGTTATGGTTCACAAAAGTAAATAGAAAAATGATGTTTTATTGTCACATACACGGGATAGGTACAGAGACATTTGTTGTTTTACAGGGTCAGCCATAGTAGTACGGCGCCCCTGGAGTAAATTAGGGGACACTGGAAAACCTTCCACAAGGTAATTATAATGAACAATAATATAAACGCAACATGTAAAGTGTTGGTCCCATGTTTCATGAGCTGAAATAAAAGATCCCAGAAATGTTCCATACGTACCCAAAAAATATAATAATTTTGTGCACACATTCGTTTACATCCCTGTTAGTGAGCATTTCTCCTTTGCCAAGATAATCCATCCACCTGACAGATGTGGCATATCAAGAAGCTGATTAGACAGCATGTACACAATTCCTGGAAGCCATCACCTCATGTTTCAGCATGATAATGCACGGCCCCATGTCACAGTGATCTGTACACAATTCCTGGAAGCTGAAAATGTCCCAGTTCTTCCATGGCCTGCATACTCACCAGACATGTCACCCATTGAGCACGTTTGGGATGCTCTGGATCGACGTGTACGAAAGTGTGTTCCAGTTCCCACCAATATCCAGCAACTTCGCACAGCCATTGAAGAGGAATGGGATAAGATTCCACAGGCCACAATCAATAGCCTGATGAACTCTATGCGAAGGAGATGTGTCGCACTGCATGAGGCAAATGGTGGTCACATCAGATACTGACTGGTTTTCTGATCCACGCCCCTACCTTTTTTTAAGGTATCTGTGACCAACAGATGCATATCTGTATTCCCAGTCATGTGAAATCTATAGATTAGTGTCTAAGGAATTTATTTCAATTGACTGATTTCCTTATATGAACTCTAACTCAGTAAAATCTTTGAAATTGTTGCATGTTGTATACATTAGGTGGAAACCAAATAGACTGTAAGAGGTTGTTCTGTGTTTTACATAGTGGTGCCTTTTTCACAGTTAGAGTATTCACTGTTTCTCATTGTTGTCACTCCGATAGTCACAGACCCAATGCATTCCGGAGCATTACAAAAGAGCTACGAAGCATCACAAAATGTTACAAGAGCCTGACTCATGGGTCTAACATGAAGGCCCAAGTGGAGCTCATGTGATGATTTTCAGACCACTCCGTGATGACCCAGAGGCACTGCTTGACCCACAGCCTTCCAGTAGAGTGCAGGATGCTGCAGAGCGCATGTCAGAACCCACTCAACCCTGCTCTCATTACTGAGAGAGGACCAGAATGACTCAGCCAGTAAAGCACTACAATGTGGAGTCAGTCAAATCATGGTAACAAACCTCCTCATACTTCACATTTTCTAGTGTAAAGGGCTCCAATATAACATGGTTGGTCTAATACAGAGTATACACTGAATACATTATTCAAGGCCCTTAGGCTCATTGAGGGATGGTCATTGAGTTCTCTTAGTGTCCATCTCTGGGTGTTGTGAGGGCGTATTTAAGCTCAGAGATTTATGAAATCCTGCATCTAGGGCTTTGGGATTCTGTCCAGGTCAGTTGGAGAGCCGCCTTTTTATCCAGGGTCCACATGACAAGATCAGAAACAGCCATCTACGCTAATCTCCAAACCGGTTTCCGGCAGGGTGCTTCAGAGGTCTTGATGGTCGAGCGTGCCCACACAAACTCCCCATCTCTCTACTGCATCTCTAACCACTCATCGATCTCTCTTTCTTTCTGTTTCTCTTGGGTGAAAGACGTGTATTGAGTATCTAAATGCAATTTTGAGATTAGGCTGAGATACGTGTTCTTGCCACTTTCACTGTGGGTGTTGTGTTCTAAGCACTGTCTGTATGCTGTCATTCGGGTGTATGTGAGTGTGTGTGCATGGGTTTGAGAAAGACAGAGTGCACACAGCGTGATAGATATTGTCAATCTCTGCACATGGATTTAGGTCAGACAGGCATTTTGTGTGCCTTGCTCTGCACTGCCACGATGTGGTACAGGGAGGAACTGCAACCCAATCGACCCTGTGCTGTGAGGTTGCCCTCAAATCAGGGAGAATCCACTATCAAAATCCAACAAGTGGTTCCAAAGAAAGTACACTTCTTTCTAATGAAATACAGGAAAAAACTGAAAAAAATGCCAAAACCAGTTAGCATCAACTTATCCTCATAATAGCTTAAATCTGTTATGTAATGTGATCTCAACAACATCCATTTGAACAACTTACCAGTCTTGACCAGTTGGTTCTCTGATCTTGGAGCTCTCTGAATGCTGTCTCTCGTTGTAAATTCCAGAGAATTACATGGCGCTCAAAAAATAGATTATTGTTCTGCATTCGTTATTTCACAACAAGGACCCCAAGTGATAACCGAATAATTGGATTGAACTATTAAAATAGCAGGATCACAAGCAAAACAGGCTGATAGAGTTTGTGTAACACAATACTTTGTCTGGGACTGGTTTCTATTTTGGGATGGTAGAACCACTAACAGTAAATCATTAGTCTGAACACTGGATGTGATTATTTGTTTAATTAATCCTGTCACACTTTGATTATTGTGATCCTGAGCACTCAGACAAACCACTGTGCATACCATGGTTTTCAATAGAAATCCACAGAGCTGTTCATTATGGAGCAGGATGAGAAGGAATCCTAATATAGTTCCATTCTTAGAGACAAAATGGCAGGCAACCTCATGACCCGAAACACAAGAGAACCTGGTCATGTGTCAGTCAGGCTTAAATGGTTGTTGGTCTCAGTGATCTCATTTACTGGCTAACTTGTTCTGACAGAAATGCTCATATGTATGTTGGGTTTTTTAGGAAATGTTTGCTCTCTTTTTGAAACACAAAAATACTTTAATAATATCCATGAAAATAAATCGACAGTGGATCACACATTCAATAAAGCAATTTCTCCATGCTCCCTGGTGTCTATGGAAACACCACCTACAAGCTAAGCTGTGGCAACAGAGATGTGTTCATTAAGCTATAACTTATAACTAAGTCTGCACTAACCGTTTTTACCAACACCGCCAACCTATAGTGCTAATTAAAAAAGGAGCACTATACAGTAGTCAGATGATTATCACCATAGACAATAATATATAGACTATTACACCTGATTGGATTTAATTTGAATTGCTGGGGCAGCTCTGTGTCAATGACATTCATAATTGCACTCCACCGATTAGTCTGCATATTTGTGAAATTACCTCTTTCCTTAGGAGGTAGAACCAGAGGGCGTGATCTCTGGTCTGGTGCTCATGCTCATTAAACAACCTAGCAAAACTTTTTTTGACCACGGTATCTTCAAGACAAACCTCTTTTTTTGACCACGGTATCTTCAAGACAAACCTATTTTTCTGACCACGGTATCTTCAAGACAAACCTATTTTTCTGACCACGGTATCTTCAAGACAAACCTATTTTTCTGACCATGGTATCTTCAATCAAACCTACTTCTTTGACCACGGTATCTTCAAGACAAACCTATTTTTTTTTGACCACGGTATCTTCAAGACAAACCTACTTTTTTTGACCACGGTATCTTCAAGACAAACCTACTTTTTTGACCACGTTATCTTCAAGACAAACCTACTTTTTTGACCACGGTATCTTCAAGACAAACACATTTTGTTGACCACGGTATCTTCAAGACAAACATATTTTTTTGACCACGGTATCTTCAAGACAAACCTATTTTTCTGACCACGGTATCTTCAAGACAAACCTACTTTTTTTGACCACGGTATCTTCAAGACAAACCTATTTTTTTGACCACGGTATCTTCAAGACAAACCTACTTTTTTTGACCACGGTATCTTCAAGACAAACCTCTTTTTTTGACCACATTATCTTCAAGACAAACCTACTTTTTTGACCATAGTATCTTCAAGACAAACCTACTTTTTTGACCATGGTATCTTACAGACAAACCTATTTTTCTGACCACGGTATCTTCAAGAGAAAAAAAAAAAATTGGGACCACGGTATCGTAAAGACAAACCAATTTTTTGGACCACGGTATCTTCAAGACAAACCTACCTTTTTTGACCACGGTATCTTCAAGACAAACCTACTTTTTTGACCATGGTATCTTCAAGACAAACCTTTTTTTTGCGGCAGCTAATTATTCGAGAATTGTAGTGCTATTTGTGTGAAAACGTGAGTAGCTAGTCAAGGTTCACTCGCCTTGTTGAACTAACTATCCCTTTCAGTGTGTTTTACCATAAATAAGATCAGTAGCGTTAGCCTGAGTGCCAGTCGGTTTGTGCTCTTACCAACTACATTGCTGACATTGTAAAGCCAAAGTTTGGCATGACAATGAGTGACAAGGAGTTATAATATTCGCACAAAATGACTGGCACTCAGGCTACAGTAGTGTAATGTAAACAGTAACAGTCTTCTAGAATCCCTGTGGTGTTCTATGTGGAATCATCCATAGAATCATCTCCACTTGTCTCTGTTGTATCATTTCTTCAGTCTTATCATGGAGGTCACTACTATAAACTGTTTTACACAGTACCTATGCTGGGGTGGTGTGTTGCAGGTGGAGGGATTTGCTAGACCAACCTCAGGCAAACAAGGAACATCTCATCTCTGCCTACAGGCTAAGTCACGGTTGAATCCCCGGTTAAAGGAATCTGGTTATTTTTAGTTCCTGCAAAGAGAAACTCGACAGTATAAAGCATTAACATCACGAAGACGGTTTATTTCCAACATGACAGCGGATACAACATAGACTGTTCCAAGCGGAGTCCATCTGCACACTTGAATACCCTGGCCAACAACCAATGAGGGCCTGCCAATTAAGCTGTGCGCATCCAATCAGATACATATTTCCAATATCACTCACTGAACACGTCCATACCATTTTAAATCAGATGGCAGGCCTGAATTGTTAGATACTACTGCACTGTTGGAGCTAGGAACACAAGCATTTCGCTACACCCGCAATAACATCTGCTAACTATGTGTATGTGACCAATAAAATTTGATTTGAGATTGTCTTAATACCAAGCTACAATTAGAACAAACCTCTGCTATGACAATGCAACAATGTCATACCAAATAGAGAATGACATTAGAATGCTGCTGGGTTTTTCATGCTCAACAGTCTCCCACGTGTATCAACAATGGTCTGCCACCCAAAGGACATCCAGCCAACTTGACACGTGTGTGAAGCATTTGGAGTCCACATGGGCCAGCATCCCTTGAAACGCTTTTGACACCTTGTAGAGTCCATGGGGGATGCAACTCGATATTAGGAAGGTGATCTTAATGTTTTGTACACAGTGTATGTGATGTGAAGGCAGGTTTGGCTTACCATGCCAATACTGCTGCTCTGTGGTCAATCGGGGCACTGTCAAAATCCTAATTCACACAATGATCAACACAATAAAGGGGTTTAAAAGAAAGAATGTCTAATTTTGCAGATCTTGAATTTCCCTACGGAAGCTGTCAAAATGCAATAAAATAACTTTTCAATCACAAGTCAATGTTTTGTGTGCTAAATCCTCAGCAAAAGAGGCTATGGCGTGTCATTCTGTAGTTGTGCTGTGTGAGAGAGAACACCAGAACGGCTAAAAGGAACGGGTGGCCGTGGACTGTTAATCACCTGCTAGGTGTTGATGAACGGCAGTGATTCAACATGTAGAATTGATGGACGATATTCTGGTCAGAGGCAACAGAATGGCCACGCGCTGCTTCTAAGTACACTTGGCCGTCAGCTGCTCTGGTGTGTTTGTCTCTGAAACATCTGCAAATGAAAAGCGTACTGGGAGCAGAACATCTGTTCACTGTTGTGGTGAAACCTTTGGACAAGTAAAATAGAGACCGTGAAAGGTTTTAAATTAATTTATATAAAATAAAAAAAAAGCATTTATCCACTGAAGCAGAACAAATATCCATCACTTGTATTTTCTTTAGTTTGGAACATATACAATCTGAAGACAGACTCGTCAGGTTGCCGGAACAGAATAAAATAATCAAGCAAAGGGTCTGTCCACACCACAAAGTCACCACAGCCAAGGATAACGAGGGAGAAAGAAAACAAAAAAGGAGGGAAAAAAACGAACATTTTACCAAGTGCAGATCTGGTCTGGTTTTAAGCAGCTCTTTTCTTCTGTTAAATTTACAGTTAAAGCTAGAATCCTTAGTTGCTACATCCATTTTTTGACTTTTAAATGAATGATATATACCCATCGATTCTTGAATAATAACTTATAAATGTCTCATGAGCTTAGTTCAACTCTCGTACCCCATCAGAATCCAGAATATAAACTTGTTCTACGCCAATGTTTGTAAACAATGTAAATGTAAAGCACAGTATAGCTTCAAAACATGGTTAAAACCATAATTTTGATATCATGGATGGTGAGTCCTTGCATCCATAGCTCAGTCTGAATTTGAGAGTGGTTCCATTTATCCAGGCCCATCCCTCAGCTTCTTACCAAAAACAGAGGCAGGGTGGCCCACTTTGTTAATGTTTCAACTAAGGAATCAAGCGTTAACGGCTCAGGTACTTTTCTCTAGTCTGTTACATGCAAGCTCAACGAGGAGGCATCTGATAAACTACACATGGAATGAATATGTTTATATCTTACTGGTTATCTGTGCAAGTGTAACAAAGCAAATTGATTTGGATATGATTTGACAGGAAAAAAACACTCCATTGATAGAATTGTAAAAAGAAACTACACTTAGTTTCACTGAACAGAAAAGAAGTTCACATACAAACAAACAGCGAGATTTTTGAAGTTCAGGTGGATTGATTGAAATGTCATTGACCCCACTGCTGTATGCTTTCTTTATTGAAATGATTGTTATGACTTTTGTACCTATATAAATGAAAATGCATACAAAACAGATCCAACGGTCCACATATGAACAACCAAATACTGCTCATCTACTTACAGCAGCAATAAGGGTAGGTCAGTATATGAAAGGCTAGCTGCCAAAGGTCCAGGAATTGGCTCAGAGTGTTTTGATCCCTTTTGCTGAATGCACTCGTTGACATGTCATGTTTGCATCAAATGCTGCTAGTTGGTCACTTCGTCCAGTCGTCCCATGGGTCCGTTGAGTGGTGCCCTTGGCCGTGGCCCCCAATCTGCACTGAGGTAGTTGAGACAGAGGTGCCGCGCGACCACCGGGCTAACATGGGCCTCATTCAGACCGCTTGCTGCAGGTGGTCAAAGTTCAGCTCATCATGTTGAAGGTTAATTGTTGTTAAGGCTTCCTGTGGTCTTGGGAGTAGTCATCATCCTCCTCCTCCTCAGTGGCGATGTCTCACAGGGGTACCTTTAAATTAGAGTTCTTCCTTGTCCTAGTTGTCCTTTTTTCAATCTCAACTCATTTTCTTTTAGTCTTTTCTTTTTAAAGGGGTGGTCATATTTTCCAATCCTCTACAATGGTTAAACCCAACTGAAAATCTTCTCCTTTTGGCACCTTGGGAGTCAATGGAAGAACGGGGAAATAAAAGGAAGGAAAGGAAAAAACTAGATGGTGGTGTTGTTGGAGAAGACTAGTTGTGGTGGCTGCCTTGGTCACCGGCTGCCAACGAGTCACTGTCTGCTGCGAGGGTTGCGGTGGTGGTGGCGCTGTCCCCTTCCTCTGTTTTGATGCGCTTAGCGTTGGGCTGATCGCTGGCCGCCTGGGCTCCGTTCTGTCGTTTGGTCGGGAGAGAAGCAGAAGCTGAAGCGTGAGTGGCCAGCAAGTGGAGAGGACTCGCAACAGCTGTGGCTGAACATATGGAGGAAGATGAGGGAAAAAAATAAAAATATTTCAGTGCCGGAATTGATGGAATACTCTGCTAAGTAAGCTAACGGCTTAGAACATATGCAAATAAATTAAAAAAACGTACTTTTCCAAACATTGTAGGAAACTCCAGCCAGACATTGTTGATTAATGAAGGAAGATTAACAGAGGGATTCATATGGACCCTTAGAGATACACAAACACACTGCAGAGAGCAGCACTGACAAGTATGCTGCATGAATTCTAGCAAATTAAACAAACAGGGACTACTCAGAGCAGTGGCAGACTAGAGATCGGGGTCAGAGCAGTGGCAGACTAGAGATGGGGTCAGAGCAGTGGCAGACTAGAGATGGGGTCAGAGCAGTGGCAGACTAGAGACGGGGTCAGAGCAGTGGCAGACTAGAGATGGGGTCAGTGCAGTGGCAGACTAGAGATGGGGTCAGTGCAGTGGCAAACTAGAGACGGGGTCAGAGCAGTGGCAGACTAGAGATGGGGTCAGAGCAGTGGTAGACTAGAGACGGGGTCAGAACAGTGGTAGACTAGAGATGGGGATAAAGTGCTTTGACATGATCCATTTTAATGAGTCACTGTCTCACCTGCAGCGGCCTGCATGGGCATCAGGTGGGTGCCGTTCTGTGTGATGGTCTTTATGGGGAGCTGGTGAAGGCCCAGGGGCGGCTGCTGCTGCACTAAGGTTACCGTCTGTAAGGGCGTGGCCGACTGGGTATTCTGGATGATGCGACTGCCACCGCCTATAGAGGCATGGGTGATGGTTGGAACCGATTCTACTTTTACTAGAGACAAACATAGGAAAAAGGAAGGGTAATGTCAATGACCTCTAATAATACAACTAACACCAAACAGGCACTACAATAACTGATCAACATGACATACATTTCACATTTACTAAGAAAACGTATATATACACAGTGCTGTGAAAAAGTATTTGCCCCCTTTCAAATTTTCTCTACTTTTGCATATTTGTGATACTGAATGTTATCAGATCTTCAACCAAGCATGAACTACTCGTTTCAAGTCCTGCCACAACATCTCAATTGGGATTAGGTCTGGACTTTGACTAGGCCATTCCAAAACTTCCATCACACCACCACCACTATGCTTGACCTTTGGTATGACGTTCTTACTGTGGAATGCAGAGTTTGGTTTTCGGCAGACATTACTGAAACCATGTCGTCCAAAAGTCTGTCCATAGAACGTTCTTCCAAGAGTCTTGATGATCATCCAGGTGCTTTTTGGCAAACTTGAGTCAACTTTTTGGACGAGATGGGTCCCATTATGTCTGGCGAAAACCAAACTCTGCATTCCACAGTAAGACCATCATACCAAAGGTCAAGCATGGTGGTGGTGGTGTGATGGTTTGGGGATGCTTTGCTGCCTCAGGACCTGGACGACTTGCCTTAATAGAAGGAACCATGAATTCTGCTCTGTATCAGAGAATTCTACAGGAGAATGTCAGACCATCCGTCTGTGAGCTGAAGCTGAAGCGCAGCTGGGTCATGCAGCAAGACAGTGATCCAAAACACACAATCAAGTCTACATGAAAATTGCTAAAAAGCAACAAATTGGAAGTTTTGGAATGGCCTAGTCAAAGTCCAGACCTAATCCCAATTGAGATGTTGTGGCAGGACTTGAAACGAGCAGTTCATGCTTGAAAACAGCGATGTGAGAGACTGATCAACAACTACAGGAAGCATTTGGTTGGAGTCATTGCAGCTAAAGGTGGCACAACCAGTTATTGAGTGTAAGGGGGCAATTACTTTTTCACACAGGGGAATTGGGTGTTGCATAACTTTGTTTATGAAATAAATATGTAATTGTTGTGTTATTTGTTCACTTATGTTCCCTTTATCTAATATTAGGTTTTGGTTGAAGATCTGATAACATTCAGTATCACAAATATGCAAAAGTAGAGAAAATTAGAAAGGGGGCAAATACTTTTTCACAGCACTGTAGGTGCATTGCTCAAGGGTAAAACCTATGTACACCTGGCTAAAACCACTACTACCTTGAGTCAACACAATCTGTCCATCTACACACTACATCATCCTTCTTCCCTGCCCTCACCTTTGGCCTCTGAGTAGTCTCCGTTCTCCTGGGGCTCAGTCTTGAGGGTGACCATGGTGGACTGGGTGACCATGGCGGAGGTGGCCACTGTGTAGGTGTTGGCGGCACTGAGCCCGGCCACGCTGGTGACAGACATGGCAGGGATCTGGTGGACGACGTGCACCGTCTGCATGACGGGCTGCTGGTTCTGGTTGGTGCTGGTAGTCACAGGTGTGGCAACGGCGTAGGTCACCGGCTTTATCGTCTGAGGTAACTGACGCTGAACCGTGATGAGCACCGGCTGGCTGTTGAGAGGGGAGCCTGGACAAACAATAGCTTTCTTTAATGGAGGATCCACACGTGACGACTGCACATTTGTACATAGGATTGGAGAAGACTCAAACAATGTGGTTATTGGACAAAAATGGGCGTCTCTCACCTGGTGCACTCTGTGCAAAGCGGGCCTCCTGGATGACAGCTAGTTTGGGCTGGACTGCTGTGGCAGGGGGCGGGGCCGGAGCAGGCTCTGGTTCCATGGGGACAGGGGAACCCTCTCGGGATAGGCTGTCAGGGGTCTGCACCCCACTCGAGTGGGCCGAGAGGACTCCAGAGTGATTAGGGGAGACTGGGGCACTCCTGTGAGAGGGAAAAGCAGATTGGTTTTAAAAATGCTCAGAGCCCTGGATTTACATATGCATTGAAATTGATCACATTTCACGCCAGAGCACCGTGGTCGCTCAACCATGGTTACTCAACCTATTCACATTTTCCCAATGGGAATATACTGTATGAACATGTATGCACTCACTAACTGTAAGTCGCTCTGGACAAGAGCGTCTGCTAAATGACTAAAATGTCAAAATGTAAATATTGTAGTGACCATATATGGCCACAAGGCGGTGGCACAAACATGCCAATCTAACAGTAAAGCAGGGGTCTCCAACCTTTTCTATCATGAGAGCTACTTTAAATTATGAAACATATCACAATTTTCCCGAATTCAGTTCTCTATTTTATTTTTCCTGGTTTGGGATTTTTTTAACAGAATGCACATTTCCATGGAGGCAGCTAACTAAATACACTAATGAGCGCAAATGAATATAAACTAATTGCAAAGACAGGCAATCCAGCTCATAAGTTATCCATATATAGGTAGGAGCTACCGAATGTCATTTTTGGCGAGTTTGGACATTTACAAGCAAATGTGAACGAGAGACATTGTGCAAATGAACAAAGTTTTGATGCGTGCTTGTCTGAAGGAAGAACAGCACTGGCTCTGGAGCAGCATGTGTACATGCTGTGTCTGTGTGGAGTCTGGAGTCGCTAGGGCAACGGGCCTGGGTAGGAGAAGACGGGGAGAGACCGGAGAGGAGAAAAGGAAATCAAGATAGCGGCATCTGTACAAATAACTCATCCAAAGGGTTTTGACTTCTCAAACACGGCAGAAAGCTAACACAATAGGATGCCCCGTCACCTTATTAATTCAGCCACTTACTTAGATAACTAGCAAGTTAAACTTAGGGGTCGCTTTACGCGGGAAAAAAAGATAGAACACAATAATTATCTTGCTGCGTTTTGTAAACACAGATGTAAAATGCTTCTTATTGTAATTTCTGCTCGGCATCAGATTTTGTGCTTCAGTTGCACTCCACTCGGATGAGAATTCACAAACAGGCTTTCTATCAGCAGACAGCACTCTGACTGATGTGGAGCTACTTTTCTCCGGTACTTTTTAGTGTAGCCTACTTTTCTCCAGTAAAATGCAAGATTAACTTTAAGTATAACATTAGGAAATGTAGCTGACTACATTCTTTCTATGATAAACATAAAAAATATGATGGCCATGCATAGTTTTTGCAAAAAGAGACCTTGCTTTTCCATTGTAAGCTCATTTGCTTGCCAAATAGCGTTGCACTTCTGTTGTCATATGATGAAAATGAAGCTATTTTCTGCAGAATGTGTTGCACTAATGTATTTTCTGTGAAGGAAAACTATAGTTGCACGTCCCTGATCACTCTATTGAAGCAAAAAAACACGACTTTCAATATAAAACACAACACCTGTCAATACACAGCTGGACTCAACTGCTCACGGCTCTCCCGTTGTGCTATTTACAAACAAACATGACTGGCTCAAGTGTTTTTCTGTTTCTGAGCGCCGACGAGGATGGCGGCCTCGCGACTAGCTCTTAGGAAACTTTGCGGTATTTTGTTTTTTATGTATTATTTTTTACATTATTACAAGCATTTCGCTACACCCGCAATAACATCTGCTAAACACGTGTATGTGACAAATAAATGTTTGATTTGTTCTGGGAACTACGGTAAGCTTCATAATGTTAAATAATGTGACAGGTGAAATTAAGAACGCGATTTGCTTTATCTCCTAAAATATTGCACAAGCTGACTGCAGGTGTTTACTTAAAAAGTAACGACAAATATAAAAATGTATTGAAAAACTTCAAATAGTTTAAACGATATTGACGGTATTGAAAAACCATCCTGTAGCTATTTCCAAATATCCCGGTATACAGTATGCCGCCCAAGCCTACTGTATACCCAGAAGACAGTTATCATTATCTCTAACTGGCTACACAAAGTGAATGGAAGAGAACCACGTGCACCACACAGAAATACAGGGGCAATATTGCTGGTACATATTGTGTTAGATTTGGCCAATTGTGGTTAACTAGGAATGGGATAATGTCAATGTGGATTTGATTGGATAGGAGCTTGAGGTGTCTTTGGTGAGCTACTCATAGATTGGCTGTGAGCTACTGGTAGCTTGGGATCGACCCGATGGAGACCCCTGCAGTAAAGCATGCAGCGAGCTCATCGTGTGACTGAAACCTGAGAGAGTAAGTAGGTCCATACCTGGAGGAGAGGGGTCCGAGGGGGGTCCTGAAGCAGGGCACACCCCGCGGCCTTCGTTTCCTGAAGGCCTGCTCCATGAGCTTGCCCTCTGAGGACGGGTCTATCCTCCAGAACGAGCCCTTTCCCGGTTCCTCCTGCGATCTGGCCACTTTAATAAAGTAGCGGTTCAGAGACAGATTGTGACGGATCGAGTTCTACAACAGAATACGCCGTCGTGTTAGTATGAACACACTGCAGCCAAGGCTGTTATTCACATCACAGTTCATCAATGGCACATGCTCAAAAACAACATGGAAACAGCTGGGAGAAGTCATGTACCGCCCTTCAGTTTGAAGCCAAAGTGAATGTGTACTTGAACAAGGTTGCGTATTAGTCAAAGCACATCTTAATATACAGTGCCTTCAGAAAGTATACCCCTTTACTTATTCCACATTGTTGTGTTACAGCCTGAATTCAAAATCAATTAAATATATTATCTCACCCATCTACACACAATAATGACGAAATCAAAATCTGATTTTAGAAATGTTTGCTAATTGATTGAAAATTAAACTGAAACTAATTTAGATAAGTATTCACACCCCCCGAGTCAATACTTTGTAGAAGCACCTTTGGCAGCGATTACAGCTGTGAGTCTTTCTGGGTAAGTCTAAGAGATTTGCACACCTGGATTGTGCAAAATTTAGATTTAGATCTGGGACACCAGGTGTGTGCAGTTAATTATCAGGTAGAACTGAAAACCAGCAGGCTCTGGACCTCGAAGCATAAGAGTTGAGTACCCCTGCTTTAGGATTTTGCCTGTGTTTAGCTCCATTACGTTTCTTTTTTATCCTGAAAAACTCCCCAGTCCTTAACGATTACAAGCATAGCCATAACATGATGCAGCCACCACTATTCTTGAAAATATGGAGAATGGTACTTAGTAATGTGTTGTATTGGATTTGCCCCAAACATAACACTGTATTCATGACAAAAAGTTCATTGCTTTGCCAAGTAGTGCCTTGTTGCAAACAGGATGCATGTTTTGGTATATTTATATTCTGTACAGACTCTTCTTTTCACTCTGTCAATGAAGTTAGTATGGTGGGTAACTACAATGATGTTGAGCCATCCTCAATTCTCCAATCACAGCCATTAAACTATGTACCTGTTTTAAAGTCACCCACTGGCCTTATGGTGAAATCCCTGAGCGGACGCCTGTATCTTTGTAATGACTGGGTGTATTGATACACCATCCAAAGTGTAATAACTTCACCATGCTCAAAGGGATATTCAATGTCTGTTTTTCTTCATCTACCAATAGGTGCTCTTCTTGGCGAGGCATTGGAAACCCTCCCTGGTCTTTGTGGTTGAATCTGTGTTTGAAATTCACTGCTCGACTGAGGGACCTTACAGATAATTGTATATGTGGGGTACAGAGATGAGGCAGTCATGCAAAAATAATGTTAAACACTATTATTGCACACAGAGTGAGTCCATTCAACT
The DNA here is from genome assembly GCF_020615455.1 of Coregonus clupeaformis. Taxonomy (NCBI): domain Eukaryota; kingdom Metazoa; phylum Chordata; class Actinopteri; order Salmoniformes; family Salmonidae; genus Coregonus; species Coregonus clupeaformis. Next base: position 255,618 of record NW_025534065.1, read on the forward strand.
ATGTGACTTGTTAAGCACATTTTTACTCCTGAACTTATTTAGGCTTGCCATAACAAAGGGGTTGAATACTTATTGACTCAAGACATTTCAGCTTTTCATTTTTAATGAATTTGTAAAAAAATTCTACAAACATAATTCCACTTTGACATTATGGGGTATTGTGTGTAGGCCAGTGACACACAAAAAATAATCACAATTTAATCAATTTTAAATTTGCGCTGTAACACAACTGTGGAAAGAATCAAGGGTGTGTGAATACTTTCTGAAGGCTCTGTAAATGCTCCCTTGGCTATGACAACTATGCTCTGTGGTTTTTGAGATATTTCAAATATAACAATGTGGTTGAATCCTAATGCTATTCAAGACAGTTTTGGATCTTTTTCCTAACATACAAAGAATTTCAGTGAAAATGGTGCATTGAAAGACGCCATTTCTCACCTGCCAGCCTTTGTCTGCAGTCCTATAGTAGGGGTAGTTTTTGGTGATGTGAGTGTATATTCCGTTTAGTGTGAGCTGCTTGTCCTGTGCCATCGTAATGGCTTGGACTATCAGTTGTGCATATGAGTATGGAGGTTTGGAATCATCCTAAAGGGAAGAAGAAGAGGAAGGAAGAAACGGCATGTAATTTACTAGGTAGCACAGTTCCATTTTGTGAGCAATGGCGCTGGAGGGAATAGCAGCCGTTTTACGAGCTCCTGGCCAATTATGCTATTTTGTGTACGTTCTTGCGTTGATCTTAACTTTTTTTGTACATAATGTTTACCCCCTCATTTCCTATGACCAAAAAGAGCTTCTGGAAACCAGAACAGCTATCACCAACCTCGATTTTGATGAGGACTTCTACTTCAATGAGTCGGAGGCAAAGGCCATATTGACTATCCCAGACCAGGCCCAAATCCCCAACACTTGGAGAAGAAGGAGGCGGCGCGATTGGCGAACGTGCAATCACTGGAGAATAAACTGGACAAGCTCCGTTTGAGACTATCCCATCAACGTGATCTGAAGAACTGTAATATCCTATGTTTCTCTGAGTCGTGGCTGTACAAGGAAAATATAAATCTAGCAGTTTTTTCTGGACAGAATGTCAGCGTTAGGGAAGCTCAGGGGAGGGGGTGTGTGTCTCTTCGAGGTTCTACTCGCCTGAGTTAGAATACCTTATGATAAGCTGTAGACCGTACTATTTACCAAGAGAGTTTTCATGATATTTTTTAGTAGATGTTCATTTACCACCATAAACCGATGCTGGCAATAAGACTGCACTCAGCGAGCTGTATTGGGCCATAAGCGAACAAGAAAATGCTCACCCAGAGGTGGTCCTCCTAGTGGCCGTGATTTTAACGCAGGAAAACTGAAATCTGTTTTACCTAATTTCTACCAGTATGTCACCTGTGCAACTAGAGGCAAAAAAAAACTATAGATCACCTTTACTCCACACACAGAGATGCATACAAATCTCTCCCATCCATTTAGCAAATCTGACCATAACTCTATCCTCTTGATTCCTGCTTACAAGCAAAAACTAAAACAGAAAGTACCAGTGACGCACGCACTCAATACAGAAGTGGTCCAATGAAGCGGATGCCAAGCTACAGGACTGTTTTTCTAGCACAGACTGGAATATGTTCCGTGATTCATCCGATGGCACAGTCACTGGCTTCATTAATAAGTGCATTGATGATGATGTCCCCACAGTGACCGTACGTATATATCCCAACCAGAAGCCATGGATTACAGGCAACATCCGCACTGAGCTAAAGGCTAGAGCTGCTGCTTTCAGGGAGCGGGACACTAACCGGAACGCTTATAAGAAATCTCACTACACCCTCCGACAAACCATCAAACAGGCAAAGCATCAATACAGGACTAAGATCGAATCCTACTACACCGGCTCTGACGCACGTCGGATGTGGCAGGGCTTGCAAACTATCACAGATTACAAAGGGAAACCCAGCCACGAGCTGCCCACTGATATGAGCCTACCAGACGAACTAAATGCCTTCTATGCTCGCTTTGAGGCAAGAAACACTGAACAATGCGTGAGAGCACCAGCTGTTCCGAACGACTGTGTGATCACACTCTCCATAGCCGATGTGAGTAAGACCTTTAAACAGGTAAACATTCACAAGGCAGCAGGGCCAGGCGGATTACCAGGACGCGTCCTCAGAGCATGTGTTGACCAGCAGGAAAGGGTCTTTACTGACCCAGTCTGTTATACCTACATGTTTCAAGCAGACCACCATAGTCCCTGTAGCCATGAAATGCTTTGAAAGGCTGGTCATGGCTAAAAACACCATCATCCCAGACACTCTAGACCCACTCCAATTCGCATACCACCCCAACAGATCCACATCCTCTATTGCACACCTACATGAGAATGTGTTCATTGACTACAGCTCAGCGTTCAACACCATAGTGCCCTCAAAGCTCATCACTAAGCTAAGGTCCCTGGAACTGAACACCTCCCTCTGCAACTGGATCTGGACTTCCCGATGGCCTGCCCCCAGGTGGTGAAGGTAGGCAACAACACATCCGTCATGCTGACCCTCAACACTGGGGCCCCTCAGGAGTGCGTGCTTAGTCCCCTCCTGTACTAGTCCCCTCACCCACGACTGCGTGGTTGCGCACAACTCCAACACCATCAATAAGTTTGCCGACAAAATAACGGTGGTAGGCCTGATCACCGACGACAACAAGACAGCCTATAGGGAGGAGGTCAGAGACCTGGCAGTGTGGTGCCAGGACAACAACAACCTCTCCCTCAACGTCTGTAAGACAAATGAGCTGATTGTGGACTACAGGAAACGGAGGGCCGAGCACGCCCCCATTCACGTCGACAGGGCTGTAGTGGAGCGGGTCGAGAGGTTCAAGTTCCTCTGTGTCCACATCACTAAGGATCTATCATAGTCCAAACACACCAACAGTCGAGAAGAGGGTACGACAACGCCTCTTCCCCCTAGGAAGCTGAAAAGATTTGGCATGGGCCCTCAGATCCTCCAAACGTTCTACAGCTGCTCCATCGAGAGCATCTTGACTCGCTTGGTATGGCAATGCTTGGCATCCGACCGCAAGGCGCTTCAGAGGGTAGTGCGTACGGCCCAGTACATCACTGGGGCCGAGCTCCCTGCCATCCAGGGCCTCTATACCAGGCGGAGTCAGAGGAAGGCCCAAAACATTGTTCAAGACACCAGCCACCCAAGCTAGACTGTTCTCTCTGCTACCGCATGGCAAGCGGTACCAATGCACCAAGTCTGAAATCAACAGGACCCCGAACCCTTCTACCCCCAAGCCATAAGACATCTAAACAAGACTGCTAAATAGCTAATCAAATGGCTACCCGGACTACCTGCATTGACCCTTTTTTTACACATACGCTGCTGCTAACATTTAACATTTTAGTAATTTAGTAGACGCTCTTATCCAAAGCGACTTACAGTTAGTGAGTGCATACATTTTCATACTGGCCCCCCGTGGGAAACGAACCCACAACCTGGCGTTGCAAGCGCCATGCTCTACCAACTGATCTACACAGGGCTACTGTCCATCCTGTTGCCTAGTCACTTTTACCCCTAACTATATGTACAGTACATAGCTACCTCAATAACCTCGTACCCCTGCACGTAGACTCAGTACGGGTACTCCCTATATATAGCCATGTTATTTTTACTCTTTTCTATTTGTTATTCACTGTGTATTTATTCATTGTGACAATATTTCAATTTTGTATATACATTTTTTATCTAATCTTTAACTCTGCAATGTTGGAAAATAATCTGTAAGTAAGCATTTCAGTTAGTCTACACTTGTTGTCTATGAAGCATGTGACAAATTAAATTTGATAACAACAAATCATGGGTTTGTTTTGTCACATGCATCAGTTCAAATGACAAAACAGACAGACAGACACTACCTTTCCTCTCCAATTAATTTAAGTGTGCACTTATTTAAAGGGAAATCTTCAGTTGCTACCTCCATTTAAATAAATGATATGTACCCATTGATTCTTGAAGAATATAACTTCCTAAATGCCTCATGAGCTCAGTTCAACTGTCGTATCCCATCCGAACCCAAAATAAGCTTGTTTTACTCCAATGTTTGTAAACAAAGTAGTGCTGAGCGATTAACTGAAATTTCAGATATGTTTTTGTTTTTTAAAACAACTAATTGACCAATAGAGATAAATCAGATCTAGCCCAAACTGTTATGATAGTAGACAGTTGTAGTTTCCAACAGGCCAATATTCTACATAGTTTAGCGCAGAAAACGTGGTAATTAACCAACATGACCATATTCCATTTTGCGCCTACTTGTCCGGTCTGTGTGGGGCGCACTGAGAGGGAGAGAAGAGACAGAAGATGCGCGATCGAGAGGGATAGAGAGCAGTAGCTTCGGGAGGCATCTCTACCTGAAAATACATGATCTAAGTGATTGATAGTTGGTATTCAGCAGTCATAAAAGTATGCCTTATTTACTTTGAAGAACTACTAAAAACAGTGATTTTGTCAGACAGCAGCTCTATAGAGATGAGATGATGACTTGGAATGAAATAATAAAGTAATCTAATAAAACAAAATGTAATATACACAACTTAAATATTTTAAAGTAAATTGTAATGTAAATAAATTATGGTTAATAAGTGATAAGCAGTAATGGGCAGTCACTACCATCCTGGGACTTTTGTTATTTGTTTTATTATGTGTTTTAACAGCATTCAATCCACATAATGTATAGCGCATTTAATGACAAAAAATAAATAATCGAAACCGAAAAATGTGATTTTTTAAAATTTTATAATCGAACCAAAACCGAACCAACCCCAAAAAGCACTAATCGCTCAGCACTAAAACAAAGTAAATGTAAACAAACACTCTAAACCCTCATAACATTTGGATATCATGGTTGGTCAATTCTTGCATCCATAGCTGTCTATGAATTTGAGAGTGGTTACATTTCTCCAGCCCCATCCCTCAGCTTTTTACCATAAACATTGGTGGGGATAACACAGTGGTTGTCCCACTGGCTATCATAAGTTGAATGCACCAATTTGTAAGGTCGCTCTGGATAAGAGCGTCTGCTAAATGATGTAAATGTAAATGTTAGGGTTTCAACTGCTGATTGCCACTAAATTGAAAAGGCCAGTTTCGCAGAAACAGATGAATTTAAGCCTAGTCTTAGACTAAAAGCATGTTCAACGCAGATTCTCTGTATGTGGTGCTCACCTTGGGGCTGTCCCCTCCTGAGGCCTCCTTGTCGTTCTCTGACTGGGAGTTGTCGTTTATGAGCTGTAGCTCTGCAGAGCTGACGATGCGACCCATCCTGTAGCCGGACAAGCCCGCTCCCCTGGGACTGGAGGGGCACGAGTTGGCAGCACTATTGGGAAGAAGAGGGCCAGACCGTTAGTCAGTCACCAAGTCTCTGTCAGCATGATGACCACCACAGTACATATCAAATGATCTGACCAAGAGTAATGCAATAGGCATTACATTAGACTAGCTCTACATGGCTGTCAGGGCATGGAAAACGGTGGGGAAATGACATAGGAATGGGTGAGTGGAAATAAAAATCAAACAGTACAAAATTGAAATCTTATTCTTGCCAAATGCAACACTTTTAGGCTATAAACAAAACTGCCTAATTGATCCACTGATGACCTCAGTTCCTTTTGAGAAATCAAGCCATGGTTTACAATTATCCAAGCTATTCTGAGGAAGAGGGGGCCCCAGTAAAATAAATATCTTGGCTCAGCTTATCTGTACCCTTTACTGCAGTAGCAGTAAATGCAAATAGCCTCACATTATCTAACCCATATTGAAAGGAGAGCAAAATCGTTTTATGAGGCATTAAGTTGAGAGTTAAAACAGCAGAAAACGCTTAATGATTTGTCATTAGCTGAAGCCAACATGAATAATCTGGAGATAAACACTGATGGGCTAGCATCAAATGAAAACATCAATATTATTTTTCCATTCTTCAATGTTCCATCATCGGTGCAATGTGCCGTAGCTGATTGGAAGATGTGCTAGTAGGAATTAATGGATGGATTAGCACTACTACAACTTTCATTTCACATACTATAGAGGCAGTTCATATTTGAACACAGCAGAAGCTATTAGGGATGTGACAAATGGGGGGAAAAGTTCTTAATGTTTAAACAGTAATTACCATCGGTTTTCCATTAAAACAATAGGAAAAATATATAAAATTCCACGTGAATTCACAATTCAGCTGCAAGCAACGGTTTGGGTCTCACAGTGCGTCCCTTTCAGACGGTTAAGCATTGCACCTGTACTACCATTACCGTACCTCAATTCCACCTCGCAAAATGTGCATTTCCTTCTCATTTAACTTCTCAAAGCATTGCCATACAGAACTTCACTGCTGTCGCCATTTTCCCAACTGTTAACGACGATGATGCTGTGGTGGAGAGTTGATGCCAAAATAATTAACTCAGACTTGCGCGTCAACTCCCCTATTTCTGGAGTGTTAAGATTCGATTCCGCTAGGAATTTTGGAATGGAGGAGACTGATTACAGTGCTCTACGCCAACTTTTTTTATTTATTGAATTTTTTACAAGAAGCACGTGTGTGCCTAAAGTTGAAAGATGTAGGCGCACACAAATACATTTGAGATATTAATGCTAGAATGCTTTAAAATGTTCTAGGCGCACTGGTGCTCCCTAAATAAAAATGTCCAGGTCGCACAGAAAAATATTTAAGCGCATATACGAGTAAATAGTCGCACTGTAGAGCCCTGGATTAGTTACCGTACTTCCGAGAACACAAACACTCGCATATTTCATAGCGAGCTAGCGAGGGACGGAGAGAGGGGGAGGGGCACAGTATAGGCAGGTCGGCCACCAGGCCTATCAGCAATCAAAAGCTGTATCTCGCAACGGAATGCTTCATCACGCAATTTCTTGGCTTGCAATGTCTCGCAACTTCAGTAACGCAGGGCCTATCATCAATGAATAGGCCAGGATATTAAGATGAGTGGGAGGCTCACACAATATCTGCACGGGTTCGTGTCACAGTGTTCACAGCGTGGTTGCCAGAGCACCAAAAACAGCGGAGAAGTTGAGCCTTAAAACACTATGTGGTTTACTTTCTGCATCCAAGTCATATCGCCGAGTCTACCTTTACAGCCTATCGTCTAGTTAGGCTAGAACACAGAAAATAATGTTGTGTGATAACTGCACTGTGAATGTAAAAAAAATTATAACGTTAAGGATCCCAATTACGTTGAAACATTCACACCACTAGAAGCCAGTGTTCAATTTGGTCAACAATAACTATAACGAAAAATACTAATCAACAACCTATTTTTCCTGTCTAAGACTATTATGATAACGAGATGCACTGGAAAAAAACATACTATTACAATTTACTTTTCATTTTAGTCAACGAAAATGTGACGAGAGGAGAATTCCACGTGAGACTAATGGACATTTAATTTGATTTTTAGCTCCTTTTCAACTGTTTTGTCCAATCCCAAGCACGCATGCGTGCAGAATATTTCATGAAATCCTCTCATTACATATTTGAGCTGCACGGTCTGATTGAGCTGATCTGCCAGGCTCTCCCACACAGTTCCCAGGTGGTCACTTCAGTCACTATTCAATCTTTTAAACTGATGCGAAGCCAGGACACTGGGCATAGGCGGTATCCAGATTTTCATGTCGTCATACCGTCCTTCTCTCATTCCAGGATTTACAGTATTACTGGCATAGCACACAAGACGGCGCTACAAAACAAGAAAAGCCAATTTGGCCTCATTACCAGAATGCTAACAAATTTAGCGCAAACTAATTGCGAAATCACAGACGCTGTTAGCTAAATGCCATCGGGTAAAAACAAACTAATTACAAAGACAGGCAAATACAGCTCACAAAGTTACACAAGCATAGCTAGCAGCTACCGAATATCATTTTTTGGTGAGTGTTGACATTTACAAGCGAAAGTGAACGAGAGAAATTGTGCAAATGAACAAAGTTGTAATGCATGCTTTTCTGAAGGAAGAGCAGCATGTGTACATGGACCAGATGGGAGAGAAATGGAGGAGAGAAAAAACACTAGTAGGAAGCAAAGGGGGAAAAATGGCAGCGTTCAGAACTCATCTAGAGCTCTTTGACTTCTAGCAGAAAGCCATTATAAGATATCTGATGGCAAACATTTTGAAGTGAATTGCATACAAGTGAATTGCGCACAACAGAGACTCACCGATAAAGAATGCTATGGACTCACCAGCTCGCTTTCTCCAATTGTGCTATTTACAAACTACGTGACTAGCTCAACTCTTCTGGGGAACTATGGTAAGCTTCATAATGTAAATAATGTGACAGGTGAAATGAAGAACGCAATCTGCTATATCTCCTAACGTATCGCACAAGTTGACTGCAGGTATTAACTTAAAAAGTAGCTACAAATATTAAAATGTACTGAAACTTCAAAGAAATAGGTTTGACGGTATTGAAAAATCATCCCGTAGCTTCTTCCAAATACCCCATTATATGATATATACGGTATACCACCCAAGCCTACAGGACACTTGACTTGTAACTAACCTTCCTATGGGAAAAAAGTAATGCTATTTGTTGAATATTAGGAGTACAGTAATACTCCTGGCATTGTTGGAAAGCTGAAATTCTGCCCCTTATCAAGGAAGGTGCACATGATGGAAGTCTGAGGTAGCCTAAATATTCATTATTTAATCAAATAAATGCACTGACTATGTGACTAAAATGGCTGTGACTAAAACTAGACAAACTGCCAAGAGTTTTAGTTGACTAATAACTAAAACTAACAAAGGATGAAACGACAAAAAATATGACAGACAAAGGTATTAAGACTAAAATAGCTGTCAAAATTAACACTGCTAGAAGCTATGTTTTTTCAGTCAACACGCACATAGCAGCCAAGTAAAGACTGCCAATGGCTACACACAGACTAGGCTTAACACGTACACACAATAAAGCTGTGTTGGACAGATGGTGTAGGTTAGGAGGTGACCTAAGCAACAAGCTGAGCCTGGTTCACAACATCCCCTAGAGTTCAGTAAACTAACCATAAGCCGCCAGGCCAGTATGATCATAGGTTATCTCAAGGTTAGCTGAGGCCCAGGCCTACTGTTCCTCTGTTACTGTACCTGATGGTGCCGGTGGGCGAGGGCAGGGGGCTCATGAGGTGGGCGATGTTGTCTGGAATGTTTATGGTGAGCGGGGAGATCTGGACTGGTTTTACTGGAGACTCGGGCGCCTCGCGCTTCTCCCTCTTCCCATTGGACAGGGCTGTGAATGTGATCTTGATGTTTGTGCTGGGAAACCTGAAAGTGCACCTGCAGAGAAAATAAACAAAAAAGTTTAAAATTCACCTACCACTCAATGTAATGCAACCTTCCAGTCCATGTAGCCTCTATGAGCATCCACACACTAAACGTTCATGTCTTTTGTCTGTAATGTCTTTACATGTGGACTCCTGCTTGTCAAATATCTCATTCCAAAATCATGGCCATTAATATGGACACTGGTCGGGCACTGATGTTGGCCAATTAGGCCTGGCTCGCAGTCGGCGTTCCAATTCATACCAAAGGTGTTCAAATGGGGTTGTGGTCAGGGCTCTGTGCGGGCCAGTCAAGTTCTTCCACACCGAATCTCGACAAACTATTTCTGTATGGACCTCGCTTTGTGCACAGGGGCATTGTTATGCTGAAACAGGAAAGGGCCTTCCCCAAAATGTTGCCACAAAGTTGGAAGCACAGAATCGTCTAGAAAGTCATTGTATGCTGTAGCATTAAGATTTCCCTTCACTGGAGCTAAGAGGCCTAGCCCAAACCATGAAAAACCAGTCCCAGACCACCAAACTTTACAGTTGGCAATATGCATTGGGGCAGGTAGTGTTCTCCTGGCATCCGCCAAACCCAGATTCTTCCGTCGGACTGCCAGATGGTGAAGTGTGATTCATCACTCCAGAGAACGCAGTTTCCACTACTCCAGATTCCAATAACGGCGAGCTTTACACCACTCCAGCCGATGCTTGGCATTGCGCATGGTGATCTGAGGCTTGTGTGCAGCTGCTCGGCCATGGAAACCCATTTCATGAAGCTCCCGACAAACAGTTATTGCGCTGACGTTGCTTTCCAGAGGCAGTTTGGAACTCGGTAGTGAGTGTTGCAACCGAAAGACAGACGATTTTTACGCGCTCCGCGTTTCAGCACTCGGCAGTCTCGTTCTCTGAGCTTGTGTGGCCTACCACTTCGCAGCCGAGCCGTTGTTGCTCCGAGACTTTTCCACTTCACAATAACAGCACTTACAGTTGACCGGGGCAGCTCTAGCAGGGCTGAAATTTGACGAGCAGACTTGTTGTAAAGGTGGCATCCTATGACGGTGCCACATTGAAAGTCACTGAGCTCTTCAGTAAGGCCATTCTACTGCCAATGTGTCTACGGAGATTGCATGGCTGTGTGCTCGATTTTATACACCTGTCAGCAACGGGTTTGGCTGAAATAGTCGAATCCACTAATTTGAAGGGGTGTCCACATACATTTGTATATATAGTGCATGTCGGACCCAGTAATAGTAGCGGTCGCCATTGGCGTCGGCTAACGGGGATCCTAATCAATCAGATCAAGTCCTAACATACCTGCTTTAAACTATTTGTGAGAGTGGAGCAAAGGTACCTCTAGGGGGAACAGGGAGACTCTCGGGGCTCAGGCTAAATATAGGCTCTCACACACACACACACACACACACAGAGAGAACACACACTCTCACTGTGGGGTAAACAACAAGCAGTGTGCATGCCTAGAATGGGGATGTCCATATATGCTGAGGTTCAATCAGGCTCCATCATCACACTCCAGAGAGAGACTGAGGCCCAGATTGTTATGCCAGCCCTGCTTCCCTTTGGTCCGGATGCCAGGCGCTGCTGCACTTGTTGCCAAGCCCTGACAGAGCTGGCAAAGAGCACATGCAGAGAGAACAGTGTCCCTGACACCCAAGTCTCAAATCAGAGGTGTGGACTCGAGTCATGTGACTTGGACTCGAGTCAGACTCGAGTCATGAATTTGATGACTTCAGACTCGACTCGACAAAATGTACAAAGACTTGCAACTCGACTTGGACTTTAACATCAATGACTCGTGACTTGACTTGGACTTGCGCCTTATGACTCGAGAAGACTTGCTACGAGGACTTGTAATGACTTGCAAAGGCTTGCTAAGAGGACTTGAAATGACTCGAAACTAAAATGTAGGACTTTGGACTCGACTTGAGACTTGATGGCTTTGACTTTTGACTCGACTTGGGACTTGCCTCATCTTTGACTCGACTTGACTCGGGACTCGAGGGCAAAGACTTGAGACTTACTTGTGACTTGCATAACAATGACTTTGTCCCACCTCTGTCTCAAATTAGTATTGCTACTCAGAGGGTGAAAAACGGCTGGGAGCCAGCCTGGTGAAGGCAGACACTTAAATGATGCATATGCACTCCAAACCCTTTCAGGGCCAATGTAATACCCCTGTCAACAAAGAGCATTGGAAACCCATTATTTGAAATAGGGGGATGTTGATGACCTCATTATGCAGACCACACATAGCTACTAGCTAGTGTCTAGGGGGAAAACATGTTTTTCCAAAACTAGATACCAAGCATGGTAGAGGCATGTCACAATATTCAATAGGCCTAATGATGCCTTTGGGTCATTCCAACTCAAAAAGCACAAGAAAGAGGATTGACACCCACCATCTCAGATTGTTCTGAAATCGTTTCTGTTGTTAGAAACAGATAAGAATAGCCTTCCTGCAACATTATTTTGTTTAAATATACATTTGATCTCTAAGAAATTAAGCTAATTGATTGCACCCAAATTGGCCATTTTAATTTATAGGATTCATTAAATATTTATTAAATATAGTTCTCCATGTTTGACCTAAGAGAGTATTCATGAATTTGGTGAGTTCAAGAAATTAGTCAAAGTTGGGTTTGCCTAACAACCTGATATTACCAGATTCTGACCACTGATTGTGCTGTTCCTGCTATTGGGGGAAATCACCTAATAGCAGGAACAGCACCATCAACATTGTGCTCAGCAGCACAGTCGCATGGCAACCACCAGGGCGTCTTTGATACAGGAATGCTGAGCTCTGAGATGTCACATTCCTCGCAGAGTGCTGCGTGTGACTACAAAGGCAACACACATTGCTTTTACAACCTTGGGTTTGGTGTGTGTGTGTGTTGGGGGCTCACTGATCCTCAGTCAGTCAGGCACAGATGCATACAAACAGCAAACAGAATTCCTTTTGGCACCCAACCCTCACACCCTACTACCTGGGGTACAGAGAATTCCATTAGACCACAAAACCCACCCCCACTACCAGACAATTCATGTTATTATATAGTCTACCATCTGCTTAAATTACATCATACTTAAAATGTTTTCAACAACAAAAGAAGACTGGTTAAGCGGATAAGCTTGCATGGAAAGCCCAAGTCATTTTGCAAAGAGCGGAGTTTTCCCACAGCCTCACTGCATTTTAACATTGGCATGGAGCCTAGCCAATTTCCCTATTTTCTCAATGAGACCAAACATTTTGTAAAAGCAAATGCACAGTTGCTATGTTATGCCAGGAGGTAGAACACAATTGAGCTTAAAATGATACAAAAGTAACCAAGCTCAGGGCAGCAGAGACAAGAAGACTTCTCTATTCTTTTCACTTTTTTGACCAAGATCATTATCCCGGCAGATTATCCTCAAAACACACAAAATCCCTATAAGACAAAACAATGAGCATCAAACTAATACATCTGCTTTCCACAGATTTAGTTAGGATGTAAACAGTCAAGAAGGCCAGGGAGTAATTATGTAGGCGTGGGAGAGCAACAACATGGAGGGCTGGGCAGCAGTGACTGCTTCATTCTGGCAACTTCCGTCATTCAGTTGGAATCCAGGGGACATAAAGAAGCCCAGGCCAGAGCTCTCCAAGCCAAGACTGTCTGTCCACTTCCCTGATCATGCTTTGCCTCAGGTTGGGTGGGCTACTATAGTCATCATACCCATAATGCACAATTCCAAAATAAGGATATCACAACAAGGTTTTTCTTGAAGCAGTAGATGTGAGCGTATAAAACACACCCCTGATTAAAAGCTCTTTAGTTACGTCAACCTGATCGATAAGGGAATTTGAGCCCACTGTGCTTCTTAGTTAGGAATCAACATCTCTTCAGTCTAAAGTGCTGTGATACTGTGTATGAATGGGTAAGAAGACTGGATGGTCAGTTGAAGGGGCAATCAACATCCATTTTTGGACTATAAATTAATTATATGTACCCATTGATTCTTGAAGAATATAACTTATGTCTCATGTCTACCCCATCACAACCTAAAATATAAACATGTTTTACTCCAATGTTTGTCAAAGTAAATGCAAACAAACACTATATAGGGTGCGTTGGTAAATTCACTCTGGCTATCTACCCTGATTTCAGAGGACTCTCGTCTGAGTGTACCAGAGTGCAGAATAACTGATGAATTTATGAACAGTGTTAGATGTCAGTAATCGACAGCAAAAAATAGTAATTAAATTGTTGCCAGCAGCACAGTTACAGTCACCAACGCTCTAGATAATATGAATAGCCTAACCAGCTCTGCGATAAAAATGGTCAGAGTGAGGTGTGCTCTCATTTGTGTCTGGAAGTAGCTAGCAAGCCAGCCAACTTTAGCCAGTTAGCTTGGGTGCTTGACTGATGTTGTGAGGTCAGAACGCTTGGATCAACCCTACTCCTCCGCCAGAGCGTCCAGTGTGCGCTGACAACGCTCTGAATTTATGAACGCCCAGAGCGCACTCTGGCACTCCAGAGTGAATATACGAACACACCCATTGCCTCAAAACATGGTTAAAACTATAATTTTGGATGGTCAGTCCTTGCATCCATAGCTCTATATATGCATTTGAGAGTGGTTACATTTCTCCAGCCCCATCCCTTAGCTTTTGACTGAAACAGGGTTGGGGAGGTCGCTTTGTTACTGTTTTGCTGACTGCTGCTTTAAGAATGCAGCTTTGTGTTTGTATGTCACGGAGGCAACTGACCAATGAATGAGCCCCAGCAGCCTACAAATTTTTATTGTGAATTATAATGCATCAAACATCAACATTCAAAAGTGGATTATGGCGCAATAGTGACTTTTCCTAATTAAATACAGGGTTGTCTTCAGTTGTAATGGTTGAGTTGGACAACAAATGTTGGATTGGAGTGAATTTTGGAAGTTACTTGCAAGTTTCTTTAGAATAAAATGGGGCAAATCTGACAAAACAAACTATGTAAACCGGGAATTTGGCATAGAAATAAAATCTCATTCTAGAGAATAGAGTAATGTGACACTGAAGGCAAGAGGAAAATAATGTTGGATTTTGAGAAGACTATTTCCAATGTATAGTAACGTTAGCTTTGGCATTTGTGACCTGCCTTGATCATTTTGTGAATGGAGCAAACTGAACCAAAACAAAAACTTATATGTTCCGAGTTGTGCAAAGCTGACCCATATCGTATCAGAAATGTTCAATTGAGTGATGGCCTAGTGATGCACATCACACGTTTTAAAGATACAGGCCTACAAGTAACGTAGCCATCCACAAACCTAAATATAAACAAATCATCGATCATATCCATCTGATTATCAAAACACATGCACAGAACTAAATGACATTGTTTACCTGTATGACCATGTACACAGTTAGCCAACTAGCTAACTTAGCTAGTTACAATAATAACCCACTATGTGATAGCAAATCAACTGAAAGCTGGTCGAATCTCGCTACATTTGTCTGTCTTAATTCAGAAGATATTTTATAACAACGGAGGGCAGTTCATAACGTGTAGCTACTAGTATCTGACAAAAACTGTCAAGTTGACGTTAACTAGCTAGCTAAGATTAGCCTACATTGCATTGGCAAACACCACCCCTTAGTGTTGCTGCAACAGCACGTGCTTTGTGGTAATTCAAAACAAAAACAATATGATAGCTATCTAGTTAGTTATTATAAACACAGAAACATGTTGAACTTACATTCGTGGTAGTTGCAGAGGAGGGGCACCCCGTCTGAGGAACACTCCGTCCACGAACACCCCATTTTTGCCGAGGCATCGCAAGTAGAAGTCTCCACCACCAGTGCTATCATCACTAACAGTGAATATTTCAAGATGTCTTCGAGAAATGAAACTGGAATGACCCATGCTCACATCCACGGAGCCCTGAGACGAGTTCCTCCCGATAGTCACCGAGCGCTTTTTCATCAAGTATTCGAATTCACGGCCCTCAAGCCGGGCAACCGGCCCAGACGACCCGCTTAACACCGCCATTTTACAGGATAAAGGGTATATTTGACCCAAAAAAACAATTTTTTTAAACACCGGTATGGAACGCCTGTGTATGTATTTTAAATGCCGTCGCAAATTGTAGAATCTAAAAAAGGGGCATCAAATTTAACACAAAAATTTAGGGGAACGTGCCAGACCAGGGACAGCGGCTCCAACCCTGCACGGCGACACAGAGAGAAAGGGTAGGAAAAGGATCCAACCAAACAACGCAGCATGTGGATATGCTATGATTGACAATCCAATAACCCAATAAAAAATGAACATGCACTTGACGCTACACGGAGAAGACCAATCAGACACAAGAAACAGCTGATCATTGACTCAAGGTTGGTTGAACTGTAGTGTACGCGCATTGTGTTGTCACTAGTTACCACAGCCACAAAGTCAAAATGGGCTATATCTTAAATGCATGACAATCAAAAAAGTGCTTTTTGGTCTTAATTTAAGGTTAGGCATACGGTTAACCGTGTGGCTAAGGTTAGGGTTAGGTATAAAATCACATTTAAAAAAGAGAAATTGTATAAATGGGCGGGGTTTATGACTTTGTGGCTGTGGTATGTAGTGACGACTGGCACTGATATTTTTACATTAACCTTCAAACATTGCCATTGCCAAGATCATAACGATTTCATGCTTTATGAGTGTTATTTTTGCTACAATAGAATTGAGCAATGTGTGGATTATTCGTGAAACTGCATTCATGTTGATGATGACGTTGTGATTGTGCACTGCATGTTTCCATATTCAAAGCAACATGTCCCATAAAACCGAGAGTATGAACAAGCTTTGCAATTTTGGATGAACAAATTGCCAATCGGAAGAATGGCTGGTATAGGTTGAGAATAAAGACTGAGACAATTTCCACAATAGTCATCATCCGACGCCT
This sequence comes from Coregonus clupeaformis, assembly GCF_020615455.1. Classification (NCBI taxonomy): domain Eukaryota; kingdom Metazoa; phylum Chordata; class Actinopteri; order Salmoniformes; family Salmonidae; genus Coregonus; species Coregonus clupeaformis. The sequence goes on from NW_025534065.1 coordinate 271,872, forward strand.
ATACATTATGATCCACCACCGGACTACTACGGACTCCATGCCTGGTATTGGATAGGACACCGTTTGAAGCAGCTTGCCGGTTTGTGTTATGGTACCCAGAATGCCCCGAGACTCCTCTCGTAAATGATGGAGGTCATAGTAGTCTGAGAGCTTTTAAATCATTTTAGAAACATTCGTTACGAAAATACAATATATATTTTCGACCCCACCACCTGGTGCGGAGACTGGACCGAATGGTCGTTTATTTTACTGCAATAACCAACGTCTTTTGGGACTCGCTGTGGCCTTGCAGCATGCAAACATGTGCTTTTCACGGTGACGTCACCAGTTGGCATCAATGCCCCGCCCAGTCCAGGGTTGTTTGTAAACAGAGGATGGTGGCTGTGTAGGGGAGGGTGATACATCGAACACCTCTTTGCAAGAGGACCATGATCACACCTCTAGTGACAAGTACTGATAGTGGCATTCATTTGAACAGGGTATGCCAGTATGGCTTTGGGTTACTACCTTGTCCTTCACCAGTCCAAATTATATTTTTCATGAAGCATCAGTTTACATCAGAAATAATGTTTGATTTATCAGACAACACTACACACAATTTCTTGGCTCTTTGTACAGATGAATGGGGGGTTATATTTTGATAAAAAAAATAAAACACTCCTGGCCACTCCTGAACATCTAAAACTATATAGAAAGTATGTAGAAATTATAATGGACCTATATATTTTCAAATAGGCCTAACTGCCCTTTTTCTGGCCCTCAAATTGCTTTTGACGAACAAATGGGTCAGAAAAAAAATCTGTGCGGCCCTCCGCTGAATTTTCAACTCCCGTTGTGGCCCTCGAGCCAAAAATATTGCCCACCCCTGCTTTATACTGTTTTATACCTAGTGTAACATATATCTTTCTTAAAGGGCATTGTACATGATCATTTTACATTTACATTTACGTCATTTAGCATACGCTCTTATCCAGAGCGACTTACAAATAGGTGCATTCACCTTATAGCCAGTGGGATAACCACTTTACAATGTTTATTTTTTTATATATATATTTTTTATTTAAAAAAATGTGGGTTGGGGTTTGGGTTGGGGTAAGGGGGGGGGGTAGAAGGATTACTTTATCCTATCCCAGGTATTCCTTAAAGAGGTGGGGTTTCAAATGTCTCCGGAAGGTGGTGAGTGACTCCGCTGTCCTGGCGTCGTGAGGGAGCTTGTTCCACCATTGGGGTGCCAGAGCAGCGAACAGTTTTGACTGGGCTGAGCGGGAACTATGCTTCCGCAGAGGTAGGGGAGCCAGCAGGCCAGAGGTGGATGAACGCAATGCCCTCGTTTGGGTGTAGGGACTGATCAGAGCCTGAAGGTACGGAGGTGCCATTCCCCTCACAGCTCCGTAGGCAAGCACCATGGTCTTGTAGCAGATGCGAGCTTCAACTGGAAGCCAGTGGAGTGTGCGGAGGAGCGGGGTGATGTGAGAGAACTTGGGAAGGTTGAACACCAGACGGGCTGCGGCATTCTGGATGAGTTGTAGGGGTTTAATGGCACAGGCAGGGAGCCCAGCCAACAGCGAGTTGCAGTAATCCAGACGGGAGATGACAAGTGCCTGGATTAGGAACTGTGCCGCTTCCTGTGTAAGGCAGGGTCGTACTCTCCGAATGTTGTAGAGCATGAACCTACAGGATCGGGTCACCGCCTTGATGTTAGCGGAGAATGACAGGGTGTTGTCCAGGGTCACGCCAAGGCTCTTCGCACTCTGGGAGGAGGACACAACGGAGTTGTCAACCGTGATGGCGAGATCATGGAACAGGCAGTCCTTCCCCGGGAGGAAGAGCAGCTCCGAGGTTGCCAAGGTTCAGCTTGAGGTGGTGATCCGTCATCCATACTGATATGTCTGCCAGACATGCAGAGATGCGATTCGCCACCTGGTTATCAGAAGGGGGAAAGGAGAAGATTAGTTGTGTGTCGTCAGTGTAGCAATGATAGGAGAGGCCATGTGAGGATATGACAGAGCCAAGTGACTTGGTGTATAGGGAGAATAGGAGAGGGCCTAGAACTGAGCCCTGGGGGACACCAGTGGTGAGAGCACGTGGTGCGGAGACAGCTTCTCGCCACGCCACTTGGTAGGAGCGACCGGTCAGGTAGGACGCAATCCAAGAGTGAGCCGCGCCGGAGATGCCCAGCTCGGAGAGGGTGGAGAGGAGGATCTGATGGTTCACAGTATCAAAGGCAGCAGACAGGTCTAGAAGGACAAGAGCAGAGGAGAGAGAGTTAGCTTTAGCAGTGCGGAGAGCCTCCGTGACACAGAGAAGAGCAGTCTCAGTTGAATGACCAGTCTTGAAACCTGACTGGTTTGGATCAAGAAGGTCATTCTGAGAGAGATAGCAAGAGAGTTGACTAAAGACGGCACGCTCAATAGTTTTGGAGAGAAAAGAAAGAAGGGATACTGGTCTGTAGTTGTTGACATCAGAGGGATTGAGTGTTGGTTTTTTGAGAAGGGGGTGCAACTCTCGCTCTCTTGAAGACGGAAGGGACATAGCCAGCGGTCAAGGATGAGTTGATCAGCGAGGTGAGGTAAGGGGAGAAGATCAACGGAGATGGTCTGGAGAAGAGAGGAGGGGATAGGGTCAAGCGGGCAGGTTGTTGGGCGGCCTGCCGTCACAAGTCGCAAGATTTTATCTGGAGAGAGAGGGAGAAAGAAGTCAAAGCATAGGGTAGGGCAGTGTGAGCAGGACCAGCAGTGTCATTTGACTTAACAAACGAGGATCGGATGTCGTCAACCTTCTTTTTCAAAATGGTTGACGAAGTCATCCACAGAGAGGGAGGGGGGGAGGATTCAGCAGGGAGGAGAATGTGGCAAAAGAGCTTCCCTAGGGTTAGAGGCAGATGCTTGGAATTTAGAGTGGTAGAAAGTGGCCTTAGCAGCAGAAACAGATGAAGAAAATGTAGAGAGGAGGGAGTGAAAAGATGCCAGGTCCGCAGGGGAGTCTAATTTTCTTCCATTTCCGCTCAGCTGCCCGGAGCTCTGTTCTGTGAGCTCGCAATGAGTCATCAAGCCACGGAGCTGGAGGGGAGGACCGAGCCGGCCGGGAGGATAGGGGACATAGAGAGTCAAAGGATGCAGAAAGGGAGGAGAGGAGGGTTGAGGAGGCAGAATCAGGGAGATTGGAGGGAGAAGGATTGAGCAGAGGGAAGAGATGATAGGATGGAAGAGGAGAGAGTAGCGGGAGAGAGAGAGCGAAGGTTGCGACGGCGCATTACCATCTGTGTAGGGGGCAGAGTGAGTAGTGTTGGAGGAGAGCGAGAGAGAAAAAGGATACAAAGTAGTGGTCGGAGACTTGGAGGGGAGTTGCAGTGAGATTAGTAGAAGAACAGCATCTAGTAAAGATGAGGTCAAGCGTATTGCCTGCCTTGTGAGTAGGGGGGACGGTGAGAGGGTGAGGTCAAAAGAGGAGAGGAGTGGAAAGAAGGAGGCAGAGAGAAATGAGTCAAATGTAGACGTAGGGAGGTTGAAATCCCCCAGAACTGTGAGGGGTGAGCCATCCTCAGGAAAGGAACTTATCAAGGCGTCAAGCTCATTGATGAACTCTCCAAGGGAACCTGGAGGGCGCTAGATGACAAGGATATTAAGCTTAAATGGGCTAGTGACTGTGACAGCATGGAATTCAAATGAGGAGATAGACAGATGGGTCAGGGGAAAAATTGAGAATGTCCACTTGGGAGAGATGAGGATTCCTGTGCCACCACCCCGCTGACCAGATGCTCTCGGGGTATGCGAGAACACATGGTCAGACGAGGAGAGAGCAGTAGGAGTAGCAGTGTTTTCAGTGGTAATCCATGTTTCCGTCAGCGCCAAGAAGTCGAGGGACTGGAGGGTAGCATAGGCTGAGATGAACTCTGCCTTGTTGGCAGCAGAACAGCAGTTCCAGAGGCTGCCTGAGATCACCTTGGAACACCATACCTGGGGTCTATCTGAGTATCCAAAAATGGCATTCCTCTCCTCATCTCTCCTCTCCTTAATTGTTCAAAATATAGGATAAGTGGAAGCAATATGGCAGAGACCCACCCAGGGGATTCGCTTTCCCCTGTCGTTCTTCAAGATCAATGCACACCAAAGGCAAAGATAATTTGCCTCTTCCTCTCAGCTAAAGGTGAGGAATAAGGCTAGGAGGCCTAGGTCTGGTCCAAAAACAACCCCTAATGTGATTTTAGGCACGTGTAGATCTGAGTGGACAGGATTGTGCGCCTACCCAATCACAGGGAAGGGTGGTAATAATACCATATTTGATTGATTGATAGATTTTTATTAGTCAGTGACTTATTCCCATTGTGGTCCCTAAAGTACATTGTGCAAAAACATTACAAAGATACAGACATACAAACATTCTTACATAGATACAGACATTAAGATGGTTCTATTGTTCAATCATCAGCCAGTTTTTGACTTTCTTTTTTAATGAAGTTATGGTCGGTAAGGCTTTAAGTTGTTGTGGTAGTTTGTTCCACAACATGCCGCAGTATATAGAAAGGTGTTCTTACGTATAGACTCTTACGTTTTAAACAATCAATATCAGAGGCTCTGGGTTAAGAACAATTCTCACATGCTTGTTTTGGCTGGTCTGTAGCTTATTCTTTATATGTTTGGGGCTGCTGGTGAACCATGATGTGCATGCATAATTAAGGTGACACTGAACCAGCACACGTGCCAAAGTCTTTAGGGTGTCACTATAAAGACCTTTTTAGGTCTGAGCTAGGAATGTACTTTTTTGGTTTATCTTTGTTAAAGCCTTCAGGGCCATAGTATCACCAGTCAGGCACCTATCCAACTCACACCCGTGGTAGCAGACCATGAGTTGCCCTCTCTGACACTAAAACCAGGGGTCCTTGCAAGCTTTACTCTGGAACCAAATCAGATGGATTCTGTTTTTCCAAGATGCAGAGAAAGTCTGTTATTTTACAAATGCCTAAATTCCTTAAGAGCTACACAAGTGCCTAGGGATAGGGGTGAGGGGTTGTTTCTGGACAGAGCACTACAGAAACTAGTCTTTCGAGATCCATGCATCAATAAACTACATGAATATCCAGCTACCACTGGAGGGAGGCATGCACCTTCCATTACAATATTCACAAGATGGGAGAACTGCAGCAGAATGCTTGTAAACTGTACCAGAGGTATATAGGAATAATGCATATCCATGTTCAGACATTTCATAACCTTATTTATGACCATGAAATGCTTTCAAGACTTATGTTACTGGTTTTGTAACATGAAAAACACAACAGTATTGCATCACCTAGTGTTTTGCTAAAACCAGTTTGTTTTAGCAGGCCATAGAATGTAATGTGCACTCTCCATTTTAACTGCTTGTGTTCGAGGCAGAAGCTTAATGAACCATATGAACAATGTGGATCATTACAACACATGTTTATTTCTCCTATATGGATGTCTTACATGCTGGCAACATACAGTAGACAGTAACCCTTTCAATAGATTTGGCAATCATACAATTGAAATGACTTGATATTTCATGGTACAAGAGCAACTATTTGTCAAAGGATTATTCTGTGTTGCTATGGTTCGTATGTAACAGCTTGTACTTATTTGTATACAAACTGCTTTGCTTGCGTACCAAAGAGTGATACGTAGGTGTATTAAAAGACTGCTTCACCTGTGTGAGAATGCGCCAGAGTAAATATTTGTGAAAGGTTGATGAACAAACCCATAATTGTAAACTGTCACGGTTTCGGCCGAGGCTGCTCCTCCTCCTTGTTCGGGCAGGTTTCGGCGGTCGTCGTCCCCGGAGTACTAGCTGCCACCGATCTATGTTTCATGTTCGTTTGGTTTTGTCTTGATGTTGTACACCTGTGTCTAGTTAGTCCTCATTAGTGTCCTATTTAGTTCTCGTTGTGTGTGTATGGTGTTGTGTGTGATTGCTCTTCTGTTTGGTGTTCTGAGCTACGTGTTTCCCTCCGTTGTTTTGGAGAGGTTTTCGCACATGTTAGTGCGCCTATTGTTTGACGCCTGTGTGCGCCTTTATTTCGCCTCCGGGCTAGTTGTGCTCGTGTACTACGTGAATATTTCACTAAAGTCTTTTGGACTTAGTTTCTGCGTCCTGCGCTTGATTCCTGCACCACACCCACCTTCAGCACCCCTGACATAAACAATGTGTAAAACAGGCAACATAAGTCTTGCCTCACCTCTCCAACATGTCAGCGGCAAGGCCTTATAATATTCTGCCACTGGAGTGTGAAGTGATAATGTGCTACTGATGTTTATGACTCACGCTGCCATGACAACCTGAAATCCAGCATTAGCAGGAAATCCAGGGTCCCGCGAGGGTCTGAGCAGCGTGGTTTCCATACCACTGCTCCTAGGGAGAAGCTGCTCTAATGCTTCTCCTCCATTTCCTCTGGCAGGGGCCACAGCCAAATGGACACATTAATAACACTCTCCATGAGGGCGTCAGATAGAGCTAATGCTGCCCAGAGTGCTGATTAGGGCAAGGGGAATCCCAGGGGGCCAGAGGCAGAGGATAGGCATAATGAAAACTTCCTCTCCTCAGTCATACTTCAACTCAGAGTGAATAAAGGGAACACACACTGTATGCACACGTACAACAACTAACGCAAGCACACACGCACACACACACTATAGGCCGAAAACTGAATTGTTTCTTGTTTGAGTTTGACTGAATCAATATACCGAATGTTTGTATACTGTCTAGTGTGCGCAATAGTCTGGACTTACAATAGATGCTACTAATTATGAGGTAATAAGTTTGACTATAACACTATTTTGTGTTCTCTGTCATATGTCACACAAATATAATTTTATGTCACTAAGAACAGTGCACACTAGGGTTGAAATATATGTCGAACGATTCTGTAGTCTCCCTGCTTTATTAAGATAGACTTGTCTCTGTCGCCGTCCTTTTAGAAATCCTTAGTCATTGCTGGAGAATGATGTGTGGATTGTTTACTCTTTGTGTTTGTCTCTTGGTTGGGTGGATCTACTGTCACATCCTAAAGCAGAACCTACATTGCTAGTGGACTAGTTTCAGGCAGCCTCACTTATAATACACTCCCCTACGTATTACAGTGAAGTTAAAACTTTTAATTTGGTTGTATACTCCAGCATTTTGGATTTGAGATCAAATGTTTTAAAGGAGGTGACAGAACAGAATGTCACCTTTTATTTGAGGGTATTTTCATACATATCTGTTTTACCGTTTAGAAATTAAAGCACTTTATGTGTCTAATCCCCCCATTAGAAGGTGTCATAAGTACTTGGACAAATTCATGTATAGCAGGGGTTGGCAACAGGCCAAAACCGTCCCTCAAGTGATTTATTTTGGCCCCCAAAGTTTTTTGTAAAAATGTTAATAAATTTAAAAAGACTGTAAAATCACCAGGAATTCAGCTAAAAATGTGTTTAAAGTGTTTAAATTAGGAAATATGTTTCTAATTATTCCCACAAATAAAAAAAGAGACATATGTGATCATGTCTCAATGTAATCAAGGTATGAAATTATTGTTATTTTCAAATACAATCTTTTTTTGGGCTTCCTTGTAGTCAATTTGAATTTTACCAATTATTATATTTATGTTTCGGCCCCCCGAATGACAAAAATGGACCCGCTGCTGAATCTAGTTGTCTACCCTTGACTTATAGTGTTTTACATTTAGTCAAAATTTTAGTATTTGGTCCCATATTCCCAGCACACAATGACTACATCAAGCTTGTGACTCTCAACGTGTTGGATGCATTTGCAGGTTGTTTTGGTTGTGTTTTGGATAATGTTGTGCCCAATAGAAATGAATGGTAAATAATGTATTGTCTCATTTTGGAGTCACTTTTATTGTAAATAGCAATATATACTGAACAAAAATATAAACGCAACATGTAGTGTTGGTCCCATGTTTCATGAGCTGAAATAAAAGATCTCAGAAATTGTCCAAACACACAAAAAGCTTATTTCTCTCAAATTCTGAGCAAACATTTGTTTACACCTGACAGGTGTGGCATATCAAGAAGCTGATTAAACAGCATGATCATTACACAGGTGCACCTTGTGCTGGGGACAATAAAAGGCCACTCTAAAATGTGCAGTTTTGTCACACAACACAATAACACAGATGTCTCAAGTTTTGAGGGAGCATGCAATTGGCATGCTGACTGCTGGAATGTCCACCAGAGCTGTTGCCAGATCATGTAATGTTAGTTTCTCTATCATAAGCCACCTCCAATGTCGTTTTAGAGAATTTGGCAATTCGTCCTGCCTCACACGTGGTCTGCCTCACAACCACAGACCACGTGTAACCACGCCAGCCCAGGACCTCCACATCTGGCTTCTTCACCTGTAGGATCGTCTGAGGTGGTGCTGAGGCCTATTTCTGTGTGTAATAAAGCCCTTTTGTGGGGAAAAACTAATTCTGATTGGATGGGCCTGGCTCCCCATTGGGTGGGCCTGGCTCCCAAGTGGGTGGGGCCTATGCCCTCCCAGGCCCATCTATGGCTGCGCCCTTGCCCAGTCATGTGCAATCCATAGATTAGGGCCTAATTTATTTATTTATTTCAATTGAATGATTTACTTATATGAACTGTAACTCAGTAAAATCTTTGAAATTGTTGCATGTTGTGTTTATATTTTTGTTCAGTATAATATGTTTTTTGAACACTTTTACATTAATGTGGACGTTACCATGATTACGGATAATCATGAAGGAATCGTGAATAATGATGAATGAGAAAGTTACGGAGGCATAAATATCATACCCCCCAACAATGCTAATCACCCATTATTGGTAATGATCAGAGGTTAGCATGATTTGGGGGTATGATATGTATGCCTCTGTAACTTTCTTACTCATCATTATTCACGATTAATTTAGGATAATCTGTAATCATGGTAGCATCCACATTAATGTAGAAGTGTTTAGAAACATATTCTATTCTTATTTACAATAAAAGTGTATCCAAAATGACACAATACATTATTTAGCATGAATTTCTATTGGGCACAACATAATCTGAAACACAACCAAAACAGACTGCAAATGCATCCAACAAGTTTGTAGAGTAGTCATTGCGTGCTGGGAATATGGGACCGAATACTAAACTTTTGATTAAATTTAACACTATAAGTAAATTTGTCCAAATACTTGACACCTTCAAATGGGGTTACTAGATACACAAAGTGCTTTCATTTCTAAATGGTAAAACAGATATGTATGAAAATATCCTCAAATAAAAGGTGACATTCTGTACTGTCACCTCATATAAAGCATTTGATCCAAAATGCTGGAGTATAAAGCCAAAATAAAAGTTTGAACTTCAATGTATAAATATGTAGGGGAGTATACATTTAACACTCATCTTCTTCAATGAGTCCTTCAAAATGTTGTCTCTCACATTTTGTAGCTTATTATTATTTTTGAGGATAAAACTTAAAAAATAAAATAAACAAATATTTATTAGCATTACACATACTATAAAAGGAGTTAAATAGATGTAGTGATGCAGTCTTTAAAGGATGGACCCAAGTGCTTTAGAGCTGTTAGGAGTTCATGTCCCACTTCAACCCAGCATAGATGAAATCATGGTTGTCCATACATGACAACTTGTCATTCTACAACATAGAGGTACAATAAGGTGCGTGTCATTCTTCACTTCCAACAGGAGTTTTTCCAGAGTCCAACAGGTTCCTGGACAGAGGAAAGTATATATATATTTGAAACAACAGCCAAGCCCTCTCTTCATCGTTATTCATCATCATCAGAAATGCACACACACTGCTTGAACTAAAGCTCAAACCTTGTTTAAAGAAAACAAGGGCCTCTGGTTCACAGTCCAATGAGAAACATGGTCAAACACTCAGAATCCAGAATCCTGTCAACTCCTTAAAGTTGTGAGGGTCAAGCTATCAGTCCAGGGGGACCAGCCATTTGTCAGGTGGGTCACCTTTGACCATGTTTGGGTGTCACTTTGGCAAGATGAACTCCTCGTAGGGCACGGTGAGGCTCCCCAGGTACCAGAATATCCAGAAGACCAGGCTGAGGAAGATGAGCAAGGGGCCCCGACAGCACAAAGAAGTCCCAGAAACTCCACGGAGCAAAGATCCCCAGGAAAAATAGGATCAGACCGACAATGTCAAAAACCAAAGCCAGGATGAGAAAGAGAACACAGCGAGCCTTAGAAGATTTATCCATAGCAGGGACATGGACGCTGTCTGGGGTGCTGTCAGCTGAGGACTTGACAAGAATGAGGAGAGGCCTTTCCAGCCACAACCTTTTCAAAACTCAGTCGCATTCTTCTGATTTTCAGCACGCCTTCCATTGTAGGACACAGCGGCAAGACTGGTATCCAACCACATCAACAGGTTGTACAACTTTGAACAATCCATTAAAACTTTAAGCCAAATGGTCCAACCTCATTCCTTAGCAATCCCTGACTTGCAAAAAGGTCATGTTGTTATTGCATTCTCTGGAGTGATGAATCACACTTCACCATCTGGCAGTCCGACAAACTAATCTGGGTTTGGCGGATGCCAGGAGAACGCTACCTGCCCCAATGCATAGTGCCATCTGTAAAGTTTGGTGGAGGAGGAATAATGGTCTGGGGCTGTTTTTCATGGTTCAGGCTAGGCCCCTTAGTTCCAGTGAAGGGAAATCTTAATGCTACAGCATACAATGACATTCTAGACGATTCTGTGCTTCCAACTTTGTGGCAACAGTTTGGGGAAGGCCCTTTCCTGTTTCAGCATGACAATGCCCCTGTGCACAAAGCGAGAGGTCCATACAGAAACGCTTTGTCGAGATTCGGTGTGGAAGAACTTGACTGGCCTGCACAGAGCCCTGACCTCAACCCCATTCAACACCTTTGGGATGAATTGGAACGCAGACTTTGAGCCAGGCCTAATTGCCCAACATCACTGCCTGACCTCACATCTAGTGGAAAGCCTTCCCAGAAGAGTGGAGGCTGTTATAGCAACAAAGGGGGGGACCAACTCCATATTAATGGCCATGATTTTGGAATGAGATGTTCGACGAGCAGGTGTCCACATACATTTGACCATGTAGTGTATGTATAACATCCAACATTATGAACAGTGTGTGAAAAGTGATTGTATGTTGAAGAGTGAAGATATATTTAAGTGATTTTATCAGCAGTTTATATTTAGCCTGCAGTAGGCCTACTGGACGCAATCCACTGAGATTATTTACTATTTCATGCTTCATGCATCATGACAGAAAGAGGAACTAGAGTGAAAAACCTCTCCCTTTAAATACCTTGTTAGACCAGTCAGACAGCCGTGGGAGGTTGGTTTAGCTCTGTGCATTAGCATACAGACAGGCAACGCCCTGAGTCCAATGACTTGACATACACACTCATTATCAGTAATGTTAGACACAACCTATATGTTGGTAAGGCAACTGAAATCTAAAGAATATGAAGAAATAAAATATCACAACATTTTAAAAAAATGCAGTCTGGTGCAATTTACATTTTAGAAGCTTGCGCATATGAATAAAAACAAAATCAGCCTACTCAGTGAACAGTTAAAAGAGTATAGCCCAAATGTCCATGTAATGTCAACATGCAGGTGAAACCAAGCTCAGTGCCCCAGGCCAAACAATGTTTTGTTGAGGGTTTAAGGCCTGCTTTGGCAATGCAATTGTTGTGGCACAGGCAAACCTGCCTGATTGCTGTTTATATGTTGTGTCAACAATTGTAAATGCAGGTGATTGCATTTCTGGGTCTGGCTTGGAGAGAGTCTGTGTTCAATTACCTGCCGTTCAGACAGGGGCCCTCTAGGATTTCTGTCTGAGACTATTCTAGAAAATGGCTAAGATGGACCTCAACATGTAGATAGGCTACATTTTGTCATATAAACATTTCTACATAATATTGATCCTAGAACATAAAAAGTTCACATAACATCACATGGCAAATATATTAATAATTGATATGTAAATAAAAAACTAAAACAATATAATATGCATTCAGAGCAATATCTCCAGTAGGCCTGTATCCCTAAGACTTTTGGTAATTTCACCCCATAATGATGAAAGCCTTTGTTGTCCAGAACTGATGTCCAGACCAGTCCTGATTAATGTCCTTAATTGTCTGTAGTCCCATTCCGTGAAGCGTACAGTGTTGAAGGTAGTCTTGGGATCAGAAAGTCCTACAGAGAATCTTGAAATACAAATGAGAAAAGACCAAATCAATAGACTGAAAACGTTTCATCCTGAATGCAGATACAATTTATAAATGTTCCAGATTATCATTTTACTTTACATTTTACAATTAGGCAATGCAGTCCCCTAATACAGGGTTTCCCAAACTCAGTCCTGCACCCGGGGGCCCCAGGACCGAGTTTGGGAACCCCTGCCCTAATATGAGTTACCTATGGTGAAACTAATACTGGTTACCTAGGCCTACCTGTTTTGTAATGTTCTTAGAGCAAAACAGCTGAATGAGGTTAGTATGTTCATCAGAGAGGACTTTCTTTTTCATTAGTGAAAATTAAATATTGTTTATTTTCCTGAAATTATGCACAATTTATTAGAATACTATATCTTATCCCAAAACTTACAATCAGAACAGTCTTTTAACATTACCCCTAGCGACGGTCTGTACATCCAAGTTCGGTATATCTGGTATATTTTTTTCCTTCTCCATCGAAAAGGAGTCCAAGCTGGAGTCATAGCCGCCGTTCTGATAACCGAAAGATTTCCCCCAGGTTATTCGAGAGGCGACGTGAACAGGTGTAGGCGTCCCAGCTTTAACCTTGTTTTCCTCGTCATACTTTGTGATTACATCTTCAGGTGTGCATTTTTTGGAAAGCCTCTCTGACAACTTTCTGGCCAACTGTACAAAACTCTGTTTCTTTTTCAGTAAACTTGTTCCAAAGCTGTCTTCTGAGACCTGTATATTGCCCACGTACCACATAATCCACCAAGCCAAACTTATGAAAAGGATAATTGAACCACTGTAAATCAAGAAATCGCCATAAAACCTGCCATCGATTCGCAAATTGGCAAAAATTCCAATGAACAGGATAATGAAACCAATAACATCAAAAGCAATAGCCAGAAAAAATAACGGCACACACCCGCCTATGCATCTAAGGTCCATCATTGTGTCGATACACCCTGAAAATAACGGAAGGTGCGTCTATTATGTTCCTTCTGTTCTTCTCGCACCCAGAGGGCACACCTGTTGTGAGAACCGCCCCAACGTGACGTGTTCAGAGCGAAAGGTAGACAGTACACCATTTATTTTCTTCTTCTTTAAAAAAAAAACGTCATTTGTCACGATAACAGACTATAATTTAAATTATTTACAAACACATTTTAGACCTATAAAATAGACAAACAAAAAGAGCTATACTTTCTAATGGCGCACTTATTTTACAGTAGCCTATTCACCAGGAGTGGTTGTCTCGCATAGGGTGTTGTTGCTTGATGCAAATGATGCAGCTTGTGTGCAGGCCAACTCAGGTCTTTCGACGTAATGTAATTTGCCAGTCAAATTAGTATTCACCTATAAGTGAAAATGAAGAAGGGAATGTCGTGGAAATAATAGTCTTACTACCCTATACATCAGCAAAACTGACCATGTTGATATAATTTGCCATATTTAGAGAAACCTTGTCAGTCACATAGGGCATCCTGAACAGAAACAGAAACATAATTATTCTAATAGTATTTTATAGTCACTCTAAAATTGAGGTTTTGTGTGAAATCAAAGTTTCAGTCCAGTCACCGAGAAGGACATTCAAATGCTATGAAAAGTGTGATGTTCTTCACTTACACTTGGCACTACAAACTTTCAATTTGTTGGGTCAGTCAAGTGTCACACTGCCCTTCACAGAGATTACATCTAACACACACACACACACACACACACACACACACACACACACACACACACACACACACACACACACACACACACACACACACACACACACACACACACACACACACACACACATACACACACCCATCCATGTCACTGGAAGTCTGTAATGGCTGTGAATGTGATGAATATAGGCTACAACTGAAAAGAAAATGCATCCATCACCAAATAAGCACTTATGTTATTTATTTAATTATTCATGAATCAGTAGCCTACCACAAAGGCATTCTGTCAATACTCAATCCTGCTCTCATCAATATGCATGCACACATCTTTCTTCTCAATATGCTTGTTGTCACTCATTCTAATAATTGTGCATAAAGGCAGTGGACTATATTTATAATTGTGTTATTTGGCAGCATGGTAACTTTCTAGTGCCTTCAAATGCTTAAGATCAAATGTCAAAGAACCACCTGTAACTTGGTTATAATATATACTTTGTCATGCAGATATTAAAATACTGTATGTATACATCCGTAGTGGTGGAAGAAAATAGAACGAATCATGTCCCCCTACAAGTTAATTGTAGTGTAGCCATGCTCAGCAGAGAAGTATCCAATCCTCCATTGTGCTTTTGGGAAACTAAATGGTCTGATAATCAGACTTTGAGCCTGAGGACTATCCAGGACCACAGCATACAAGACAGGAATGCCGCGCCCGGCCCACCTCATAATTTAAAGACCGGTTGCCTGTAGTAACTGAAGGGCTTCTTCATGGTGGGCTGCTTCCTGTTCTCCTTAGTGATGGGGATCAGCACCACGCCCACCACCAGCACCATCAGGCCAATGGACACCAGGGCCGGGCCCAGGATGTTGGTGGCCTTCCTGCAGTAGCCAGCGAAATACAGGCCACTCAAGATGAAGCCGCAGGCAAAGATGCTGCCCCCGGTGGACATGAGGTGGAATGGGAACCAGTAGATCTCACATGTGCTGCGGGCCGACTCATTGGTCCAGAGGGACTCGCTGCGGGACAGGCTGAACACGGTGCTTTCTGTCTGGGGAGTGAGCTGCTCCTGGGACTGGGAGTGAAGGGTGCGCTCCCCAAGGGGGATGCTCTCTGGTAGTCCAGGCATAGCCTTTAGCCTTACCCCTCCTCACCTGGGAGTCAGATATGTGGAGGAAGGTGGAAAAAAGAAGGTTCAACAATGACCCATACATCCCTATCTCTTTCAGACTATTTTCACCTGAATTTAGGTTTGATTGAGTGGAAATAATTATTACATAAAGGATATGGGATCCAGGTGGGAATAGCTTCTACTCCAGAGAATAAAATGTATACCGGTGTCATATTTTAGAAGTCATGTAACTGTCTGCATTTCAAGTTACATTCCTTGTTGTTTCAAATAAAAGGAATGTAAAAAAATTGAATAAAAATGTGAACGCCACTATTGCGTTACAATGATTTCCATTAAGAGGAAATTGCTTCTTGTGCTTCTTGAACGCACCCTATTTGATCTTGGATCTCTCCTCTATGTGAGTACAACATGAAGCCGATATCGTATCACCTCAGTGATACACATCAGTGTATCATATCACTTTCACTTAATACTTCAATGTCATGATAAAGGAGCGATATAATACTATACAACAGATTGGAAATCCAAGTTTGCGCCTTATTTTCCAAGCCTTAAATCAAACACAGAGCATATTATCAACTTTTAGAATGTATTTGCTCTTGGCAAGTCTTGAGAGAAAATCTAAAGAGATCAGATTAAGACCTACCTTTGAGATGCTGAGTAACTTGATGCTTTGATGTTATCCCTGCCTTGGTAACAGTATCTCAGTGATCTTAGAGACCATTCCAAAAGACGGAGAAAAAATAAATAAATAAAAAGCTTTGGGTGTGGATGTTTGTGGACTGCAAGCCCAGTGTGTCCAGTTGAATGCACTGCAGATAACCCCCCCTTTATGGTCTCTCCACCTCCTCAACAGACCCTTCTGACTCCTATTCATGCTCACCCCGACAGCATCTGCCTTGGCTGGTATTAAATTAGTACTGATGATGCTTCCTGCCTGGGCTAGGGGCTTGCTTTGCTGTCCCTGGAGAGCTTTCGTCCAGTCTCCCAAGTATTGAGTTGAACCTTCAGAATTCATGTGAAAATGCCTGTCGTGGTTAGAGAACCCTCTTCCCCAGATCCACAGGGTAGTCTTTGTTGATCTGAATGTCTGAGAGCCTTTATAACTGACCAGAAGAGAGAGAGAGACAGAATAAATCAATGTACAGGAAGACTATTAGAGATTAGATGGGAAAGCAGGGCAGGGCACTGGAAATGGCTGACATCACCCAAAACTGTGACTTCCCAATGCTTCTGTATGGAAATCATCTAGTCTTTCTTATTTTATTTTATTCTATTTAAGCAGGAAAATACCATTGAGGTTAAAAACCTATTTCGCAAGGGGGACCTGGCAAGAGGTCAGCAGAAAGTAGTCAGCGTGTACACTCAATACAAGAGCACAATACCAGCGGCAAACCGTGACTATTGGGCATAGGCCATAAGTGGGGGTAAAGAATCTTGCAAAACGTTGTACCAAACATTTTTTTTAGAAATACACAGAGACAGCACCCACACTAACTTTACCAGCCACAACAACCACACTGCTTACACAACCTATGGTAGCCTAACGCCATCACTATCACACTCACCAAAAACAACAACAGTTTGACAGGCTTGTAATGCTGAAAG